>NC_056734.1:644379682-644394682 GCF_019279795.1 Protopterus annectens | reverse complement strand
CAGATGATTAGAAAGATTTTCTTGATATAACCTGAAGTGTTTGCCTTACACATGTTGGTTAATGAAATGTTGAAAACCACCAGAGCAAGAGGCCTGTGTTTATTCTTATATGTTCAGTCTGATAATAAACGATAATCTTGAAAAGTTTGCTGCAAAAGTTCTGTGCAAGTCTTTCAGGTTCTGACTTTAGTAATTTGTTGTTTGGATAAGTTTAGATTTTGCAGTGTAAATGAGGAAAATATAATTTATAGATATGAGAAATAATTCTTGTTGCTTTCATGGAAAAAAACAATAAAATTACTATACCATGCTATTTAAATATGTTAGCATCTGAAGACCATTACATTTTGTCAGTTAAATTAGAGTGCGATGCTTAAATAAACACTACTTTATTGCAAGATGTGCAAAATATGAAATGTATAATAATTTTATGCAATAGTTTGATTAATTTTCAACCCTCTATTAGATAAAAACATTTTATATTGATGTTATCATTTAACTCTGGGAACATAAAAGTTCTCTTTTTAAATTGCCAAATGATCCTTCTTAGTCTTAACGTTATTCTTAGATGACCCATCTCTTAAATCTGGTATAACTTTATTACAATAGACTTCTTCAGAAAACAGATACATGATACTCAACATTTAAATAAGGTAGCATGTGAAACCATCAAATCATGTGATCTTAACACTTAATTGGGTTAGTTGCAAATTTAGTTATATTCTTGTAACATGGTTCAAATTTAGCTAACTGGGTGTCTTGGAATTTAATTCAAATGTGAAAACTGTAGAGAAGTCTAGACAGTGGTTTTGCAATAGTTACAGTTTTATAGCCTTAGTCTGCTGATATGGCTTTACAGTGCATAAAGGTCTTAGTTTTAGGTGTGTTTCCTTGAAAGTATGTTGGATGTAGAGGTCACATTTCATGTTCTCATCAATAATCGCACTAAGTAGTTTAGTACTGGGAGATAATTCTATCTTGATACACCGTTTCCACTATGAAGTTGAAACTCCATCAATCTGAATCCCCAAACCCTGATCCACAAACAATACTTACTGAAAAAAGAAAATTGACTTCAAGTGTTTTTATGATGTGTGTGAGTGCTGTGGTAGTGCTTGATAGCATGATATGGGGGGGGGGCTCTGGGGTTTTGCAGGGGGTGTAGGAGAAAGTTCGTAATACTTGCCGAACTTCCATATACTAACTCCACAATTCCATTGATTCAATGAATGAAAGACTCAGCACAAAACAGGAATCATTGTCAGCATATCTCACCAACAAGGATTTCTCGTGAGTCAAACAGAGCCTTGGGGAACTGATCCTCAGGCAACTGACATTGAAGAACTGAAACTTTGTATGAAGATTTTACAGTGAAGCTTTTTTTTTTTTTACTGAGTGAGATTTTGGAGACAGTATCAGTAACTTAATCTTTGTTTTTTGCATTAAGTAATAGTTGAGAATGTTGGATACGTGTTTCTACATATATGAATGTTTCTTTGGTAAAAGCTTGTAGTTTTGGCAAGCTTAATGCAAGGGATATGAGGATGAAATTATCTGCATATTTTATAAGGGTTACATGTTTGTGTTTCAAAAGTAGGTCATTATCAATATTTATTAGTTATTGATGGAGCTAGTATTGATACTTATTCTATAGATACTTGGATGTGCACCTAGGGCTATGGCTATAAGCATCCAATAAGCGTTTTGCTACTTTACAGCCTGAGTTTTTTTACATAGGTAGCTACTGAACTATGGCATGCAAGATCTGGAGAGGCCAAATTCAGCAAACTTGTTTAAGAGTTTTGGGTGTGACACATTGTTGGATGCCTTGTATATATATACAGAAACAAGGATAAGTCCAATTTACCTTTATTTCCATTTTATTAAGAATTGCCAGTAGTATTTCTGTAGTGCTGCTGAGACAGAAACCATTCTATGCCAGAGAAAGTAGGATGTTATTAAGAGGGTATTTAAGTAGATGAGAGTGAGTGCATTTCTCCAGGATTTTTGATAAAGGAGAAAAAAATATGATATAATTCTACCTGGACAGTTCAATGGAATTGTTTTCTAAATGTTTGTCTGTATATAATGGGGGCATGTAACTCCTGTATAGATATATTTAATAGGATGGATGTAGAACAGGCCAATGCATCAATAACAATTTTAATGCACTCAGTTAAAAGATTAGTAGGTTCTGACAGTTTTGGTAGACCTAAGTTTAATGGTAGGTCTTCTAAGAAAGTCTAAAAACCAAAGCTAGGTGCACCAACATAAACTGAAAAACAGCAACCAACTACGTTGCTCAATGAGGAACAAGTTTATTCAACAACAAGAACAAATAAAGATTTTAAGCACTGTAGTACAGAAAACAAAGATTTTTCAACCAAAGAATAATGGACCAGGACCTCATCAGAAACAAAGGCTAACTTGTGTGGTCAGCCATTATATAAGCACACAACATCAGTCACATATCATTGTTAAAGATTAATCAATTAAGTGATTAAAAAATTAAACAAAAACTGTGTACAATATTTTAAAAATGTTTAAAAAGACATTTAAAAAACATTTGAAAAATCTAAAAATACTGTAGATACTTTAAATAAATTGTACTTTGTGCCCCAAATTTCTATCTAATAATGAGATACTGTCAACAAATAAAAATCGGTGCTGACATAGTCTCCATCTACCAAGTATTAAAATAGTGATAAAACAGTGTCTCCTCAAAATACCATAAAAATCATTATGCTAGTTGGATAGCCTTGCTGGTCTTTGATTTAAAACTACAATCCATGAGACATGATCATAGGTACTGAATAAACTTGTTCCGCAATGATCATCACGACTGATTTGGAATTTATTTACATACTTTATGGAGTTGGTTGCTATTCTTCCATTTATTTTGGTGTACCTACTTTTGTTTTTTTAGACCCAAGTTTAAGTGAGAAGGTGGTAGATGTGCTGTTTGCCTGGAATGTGGAGGAAGGGTAGAGAGGAGTATGATTTTTCATATGAAAAGTAGCTGCATTTATAAAATGAGTGCTAAAAGTCAGTATTTGCATCAGTGTATGAAGGTAATACATTTGGTTGGGATATTTTTTTTTCTTGTTACAGTAGTTTATTTATAGAAAAAAAATGTCTAGACTTCTTTTGCATTGAGATGGTTAGGAGTTAAACCTAGATGCATATTTTTGTAAGATTATGCAAATGATGGTCTTTTAGATTCCTAGGTTCATAGGTAAGTACTAGGCAATCAGTCTGTAGGCCACTACTACCCTAGCCAATATATATATATATATATATATATATATATATATATATATTAAAAAATTACCTTTAGCCTTAAGGAGGGCAAGACAAGACAGGTCGGGGAGAACTTGAGGTTATCTAGGTTGACCCTGGAGGTGGCAAGGATGAAATTCTGCTTGGCATGTGGTGGAAATTTGTTCCAGAGCTGATAAATGTATTGGAATATCAATCTATCACAGCAATGTGCTTTATTTATCTGCTGATGAAGGTCTACTTCATCTAGTTGAGTATTTGAGGTATTATTAGTTTGGAGGAGGGATAGGGGGTCAAATAGCATTGGATCTTTCATGGGTCAAAAGGCATTGAGGTGTCTGTAAGGGATGAGTACAGAGACAGAGTTGACAATACCTCCTAATAGCTAAAACTTTTGCAGCCACTGACCTTTTTAGTTATGAATCACTGACATCTCTCAGATTGTGCAATATGTTTAGGCAAATACATGTCAGAGGTGCATTATATTCAATATTGGTTCTGATAAGATACCAGCAAGGGAGGATTAAATCTTCTTTGGGTCTGGCGAAGATGCCTTTGGAAATTTGATGAGACAAATAAAAATCTTTCCTAAAAACTGTGAAGACATGCTGGTAGAATAATAAGGAATTATCAACTAGAGCGTCTAAATCCCTTACAACAGTGCCTAATGCGCGGGGTACATCACCTATACAAAGTCAAACTGCTTGGGTTACCAGAATGAACTATGCTACATGTTTTTATATTTAATTTGAGAGCATTGTTCTTGCATCAATTGTTAACATAACCTAAGCCATAAACACAGCGAAAGAACCAACAAATCAGCCACCAAACTCAAAACTTGTCAAAGAATATGTTTAATACCAAAGGTAGGTTAAAACATCCACCATTTAGCGCTTTCATCTGTATCACTAAGACATCATCAGAACACTGATGTAACTTAGTGCTACAGATGAAAGCACTAAACTGTGGATATTTTTAACCTACCTTTGGTATTAAACATATTATTTGACAGGTTTTGAGTCTGGTGGCTGATTTGCTGGTTGATTTGCTGTTATTAGCTACCGTTTTCTTACAGTACCAGAGCTGCACTCTTGTTTCTTCCTTTATGATCTAAGCCATGGCAGAGCAATTGTAAGTCAGTTGAAGATTGAATGCCAACACCTAGTTTGCAGTCATCTGCAAACTTAGCTAACCTTAGGGCAGGAGGGTAAATCTTAAGGTCAGAAAAATAAATGCCAAATAGGAGAGCCCTAAAACTTGGCCCTGTGGTATACCACTAATAACATTTTTGCTTTCACAAGTGGCACCTGAGACTCTAACCATATGGGTTCTGTCAGACAACCAGATAGCTATCCATCACACAATATAGGAATTTATATTCAGATTTATAAGTGTATCATTAATGCCTAAACAGGGAATAATGTCAAAGGCCTTGGACAGGTTTAGATATGTTGTGTGCACTGTATAACCACTATCCACTGCTTTGATAGTTTAGTTGTATTTTCTTTGCTTTCCAAGCATTTCATGTATTATCCCTTTGTTTCAAAAGGTGTTAAGTTTGATGTATTAACCAGGGGGTGGGACTTCCTTTGACTCTTTTTCTCTGATAGGGGCTTGTTGATCAAATATGTAGAGGAACATATCATCAGGTTCTTCATAGTCTCATACAGTGGAAATGTTATTCACTCATTTTAATAATAGAATGTGGAGTGAAAATTGAACAGAAACGTGTGCAGGATTTTTACCTTATGTCTGGTACACTGGTTATTTATTTACTTAGTCATACCCTTACTAAAGGAACTCTTGTTAGACTATTTGATATCATATACATTTACTTATGAATTTGGATCAGGGTATGAAGTAGATAAAGGAAAGAAGAAGGAATGCATTTTTTTTCTAAACAATGGACACTTTCTATAAATAGATAAAAATTGTATGCATTGCAAAAGGATAAAGGAAAGAAATAAGCTCTCTAAATGTTAAATGCAAGTCAGAAAAAAAAACAGAGCAGGGATGCAGAAGAGCTACACTAACATGCAGCAACAGAGCTGATGCAGTGTGAGCCATATGAAGATATTTAATGGGACACAACACAGTAGTGACTGTACAGTTCAGAAGCAGGCAGAGTAACCAAAAGAGCTACATCAGTGGATATTTCAGTACAATACATTAACCCATGGCGACTAACTGGGCAGATGCCAATGTCCATCTATCCTAGTGAAGACACTGAAGGTGGCTATACAGCAATATGCATGCTCCAAAACACTCTAAACACAGGAACATATCACACACTAATGTGGAAATCACTGAAAGATATGTACAAGAACAGCAGTATGTAGCCATGCACTACACAGACAAAGTACATCATGCACAGCTACTCTTCATGGCTCCATATTGAAATGTCCACACTCAAAATGCTGAGTGCCAAAAAGCCAACAACTCAGAAAACATGACAACATTATTGACTGCACATATAGTTATCCCCCTCTGGTCAGATCTGACCATCATGCCATTGTATTTTTTGTAAGATCTCATTCAAAGGTTACCTTGAATCCAGCTGTCATCAAAGAGTTCTCCAGGAGATGCTTCTTGGTTATAGATAGAGATCTTGTAAAATTCTAAACCAAGCTTCCATGTAAGGACTCCTACTTTTAAATGAATATATTTGCCACTGATTTTTTTTTTTTTTTTTTTTGCTCCCAGCCAGACTCCAGCATCAAGGCTGAATGTCTCCATTCAGCAATAATATAATGCCAAATTCAGGAACAAATCACTTAAATGGGACCCCATCACAAACTAGCTATACAAAAAGAGGAATAACTCTTCACATTAACTACTCTAAAAGTGAACTCACAAAGTAAACAAGGAACTAAGACAAAAGATGAAAGCTAGAAAGGCTAAATATGAGCTGACTATTGCCTCATCTCCAAAGATAAGTCCTTTTTCATTTATGTCAGGAATCTCAGGATCAACCTGTAATATTATACTGACTTGAGATCTGATGATACCTCCCACTCAGTCTAAGGGGTTATAATGAATATACCTGCAGAATGAGTCCAAACCTCTCTGCTCTGTTCCCTCCATGTTTTTCCTCAAAGCACTGGATCAGCACATACTAGTACTGACACAAGACAATTATTGGATGCCATCTTCAAACGAGGAGTATTAGCTCTATAGGTCCAGACAACATACCAAGCTGTTTTCTTGTTGGTATGAAACACTGCCTTACTTACTTCCTTATAGACCTATATAATCTCAGACAGCTAATTGGACATGTTCACCAAGCCCACAGAACAGCTGTGCTGGTGATTTTCCTCCTAGTGGGTGATCCAGCCACTGACCCTGAGAACTAGTGGCAAATTTGTCTCACCAATCTCATATTCAAGGTAATGGAACACATCATTATGGAGTTTATAAACAAGGTTATTTTCTGCTTACAATTCTTGACTCTAACCAAACGGATTTTAGTGAAAGGCATATTCTAGATACTTAACCTGGTTGACCTGTTTGAAAGAGACACTGAGACAATATATGAATATAAATACACATACCCTGCCTACCTGATCTTGGCAGAGATATTTGACACTATCTCAAATTCTGAAACTGCTAGCAAACCGAAACAACTAGAAATACCCCCCCCCCCCATGAAACTCTTTGTATTGTAGTTGTATGAATGAATGCATGAATGAATCCCATATGGGCCAAAATTGTATGTAAACTTCACTGGCTAACCTCCTAATGATATCAACAATCAATTGCTTAATATGGACCTATGAATTTTAGCAGGACTGTGCCATTTTGCTGATGACTATAACCCTACTGACAGTGCACAGTGATGGACTATACTTTAGAAGATAGCAGATAGCATACTCTAATATGGTAGATGACATGCTTTCCACAAAAAAATGACTCGTCCCAGTGGTATCCCTCATAGGTCTGTTCTGGGACTATTATTCTTCATCTTAAATTTCACTGACATCAAGGCATACATTGAGGGTCTCTGGCTGACCAAATGTACTAATGACCACAAAGTAAAAGTTGTCATTTATGGCCCAAACACCACCCTTGTCTTCCAAGAGGGCTTAACTTATACAAGTTCCTCCTGTGTGGAACATGGATTAAAAATGTAGATTACAACTGTGCGTTGTACTCTTTGAGAAAAAAAAGAACACTCTTGCAATTACCACATAATTGACACCCCCTTAAAACTGATCCTATCATGACAGACATGGGCATGTTTGTAAACAATTAGATTTTCTTTGGTCAGTGTGTATCAACAGCACTAAAGGAATATCTTCCAGTTTCAAGGAAGTTATGGACCTCCTCCACTCTGCTTTTATATTTTGAATATGATGCCTCCCTTTGGCATGGCTCTATCCAGGCACATGGTTCAATTAAAAAATGTTGCAGCACTTTCATATGTAACAAACTTGTGTATGTGCTCAGAAAACTACAGTGAGCATCTAAAAAATCTGTATTACTCTATACTGTCTTTTACCAATTTCTGCCTATCCTACAAGGCAGAAAATGACCATGAGCCACTTGACCTTCCACATGTCTGTCAAAGTGCAAATATGACATATTCCCTCCCTATGGCTCTAAATCTGTATTGCAATATAAGCAGGATCTGCTGAAGAGACAGATATTGCTCCATAAATGTATCCTTAGGTCAGGCAACTCAGTCCCTTATGAATCCCTTATGGGCAAAAATTGTATGTAAACTTCACTGGCTAACCTCCTAATGATATTAACAATCAATTGCTTAATATGGACCTATGAATGTTAGCAGGACTGTGCCATTTTGCTGATGACTATAACCCTACTGACAGTGACGGACTATACTTTGGAACCTGATATGTTCATCTGACTGTGGGAGTAGTACCTCTTCAAGTTCTAGCCTAACCTACTGATACCCCATATTCAAACATTCCCTCCAGCATCAGGAAGGGCAGTACACAATAAACTAAGGGAGAATTTGAAGCCACCCAACTAAATATCTAAGTTTACTTTAATGGTGACAAGGGTACTACTCTGCTTACCATGTGGTAGAAGTTTGTTGCAGGGGTGAGAATTACACTGAGATATGAATCTGTAATTCCAATTAGCCGTATTTTAATATTGATTTAGGTTTAGTTCTTTTAACATGGTATTTGAAGAACCATTTGTTCTGCGAAGAACATCCAACAGAGTCAGAACTTTCATGTCTCAAATGGCTAAATACAGAAGCCAAAAGAAGAGTTTAAAAGGAAATTAGTGCAAAGGAAAGTCTGCTAGTCTTTCCTAATAACTAAGATTTTTGAGGCCCTGCTTGTTTTAGTTGGGAACTGCAGAGCTCTCTCTTGGTGAGTGTTATGTTTAGACTAATACATGCTAATAGGGATAGTTTATTCAGCTGGATCTGATGAGATACGAGTACATGGGAATTAAGATTTGTTTTGATCTAGAAGACACCTTTGGAAAGTAGATGAAACAGACAATTGACTTTTCAAACTACTGTGAAGACATTTAGCAGGTACTTAGCCAATACCTGTACCAAGCTAAACCTGTCATCTATCATCAAATACGTAAAAAAATAAACTATAACCCACTCACATTCATCTTATCCCTCAAAGAATGTAACTGGCATGCTCTAAAGTACTTCAGTCTAGATGATGCAGTTGAATTTTTTAATACTACCTTCCTGAACATCCTTAATTACCATGCCCCCATAAGATTTTCCAGAACCAAAGCACAACCCTCCCCATGGCTACAGAAAACCACTAAGTCAGAAATGAAAAACAGGGATAAAACCTGGGAGCACTGGCGCAAAACCAAAACCCCCGCAGCTAGACAGAAATTCCTAGAACTACGCAATAGAGTCAAAAAGCTAATAAAACAGGACCAATTCCAATACTACCAGTCTGCCCTAGACTCCTCACGACCAATGGCGGCTGGTGACTTCAAATCAAAGGGGGGCTGCAGGAGACAGCTGAATGGGTGGGGTCAAGTGGAAGGGGTGTGGCCAACTAGAAAGGGGAGGGGCTATTCTCAAAACCACAAAAACTAACTTTAATTAAATATGCTGCCCTGGGTGGCAAACCATCATTATGAGAGTCCAATCAAGACAAAAATAAGTGTAGAAGAATAAAAATATTTCAATGCATTGGCTGCATGACAGCTTACTTATTATCTAGATGGAAACAAAAAGTTGTGAGGCATGAAAAAATAAATTACTTTTTAAATACATTACTGGAATGCCAGTCAAAATCAAGTATAAGAAAAACCAGAAGCACTCAACTAAAACCACTTCTCCTTGCACTGCAGTTCTAATTATAATTTATATTCAGCTTTATTAAAGTACCAAGTAACATGCTGAAAGTAGAAATCTGTGATGCCCCCACTTGTAAAAATGTTTCTTATCCAAAAAAGACCTGCTGCCTGACCACTGTCTACTTGTTTCATGGGGAAAACATGATCAAAGTAAAAAATGAAAAGCAAACAAGAAACAAGCACAAGATGCATTGCTTAAAGGATTACTGTACAGGTTATGGACCACACATGATTGGCATTCTGTTTAGTTTACGGGTAAAGTCTGTAGAGATGACTGGAAGTCTCCAACAAGTGTAATGAGCTTTTTAAAATAATGGAATCCTGTCCTTTAATACCAAAGGCTTATACATTATCTAGTCAAGTATTTTCTGCATGGCAGCAACAGAAAGGCTTTCAATGTTGGCAATTCTTTAACAGTATGCTTATTAAAGCTTACTTGCATCTTACGATCTTAGACAAGCTTACCTTATGGTCATTTAAGCATTGCTACTTAAACACAGAGCAACAGACACTTTGAGTAATAAGCATAAATCTGAGTAATAAGCATAAAAACAGTACAAAAATATGACAGAAACCAGACCGTTCTGCAAAATCAAGGACAGATGAAAAGCCACTGTAGTACTTGTGTCTACCTTGGATGGGGGGACACACTGCACATTTACACTGCATAACTACTCCTTGCCTTGCTTGGACACATCCAGAGTCACTACATGGGGGAGTGGGGTGCAACAAGTATGTCACAATTTGAAATGTCTCTGGCTGACTGTGATGGCCCTGACACATTTGTCATACCTCTCAACCTCAGAGCAAGAAATCTGGACAAAGCCATACACTGAAGTGGGCAAAGGCCCAAAAATAAGGACAATTTTTAAATATTGCTCTAATAAACTTAGAAAGATAACAGAATAAGTCTTGCATTAGTATGAATTTTCTTAAGGGTATAAAATCTGAAACTCAAATGTCTGTCATTTTCTAATTTCAGTCTTTAGTGATTTGTCACTAATTTGCCAAAAAACACAATTTTATGAAAAATGGACCAAAAATGTGATGCAAAAATATAAAATAGCCACACAATACAGCTGGGAACCTGTCAAAGAAGGGACACTTTAATATTAGTACTGCTAACTTGAGCAGCTGACAAAATAAAAGAATCTACATGCATTTCAAGTAATCTATAACTTTGATTATTACAGTTATTTCTTAATTGTAAACCCTCCATGTTTTCTTCCAAAATTGCTATTTTATGGAGGGATTATTAGGGGGAAGAGCAACATTTTGAGCCAAAATCGGGGACAGTTGAGAGGTTGGCTATGCCTAATTCTATAAAGCAATTTATTTGCATGTACCTCTCAATCTGTTAATGCAGTAAATCTGAACAAGGCCAAATATATTGGGGAACATATAAACAGTACTAAAAATTGCTATTTTATAAAGTGAGACAATTGATAGAACAGCTCTTACTTTAACATGCATTTTTCTGAAGGTTATGAAGTCTGAAACTCAGTGTATCATTATTCAGTGACTTAATTCCTATATGATTTGCCAGAAAACTACAAATTTTATGAACAAACCAAAAATAAGAAGCAAAAATCTATTCATTCTTTGAAAATCTGGACAGTTGGGAGGTATAGTTCAGCTGGGCCTGTCTGAGTTTGCTGCCCTTCCCCCCCTGAAAAAATCATGGTTGAATGGAGCCATTCCAATGAACCATTACTTGGCCATTTCACTCCATTTACCATAAACACTAATGTGCATACTGCTTTACTTCTATGATGAGTTGGACTTCATTTGAAAGTTTTATTTTGTATTTTACAGCACAAGCACTAAGATATCTGCTAAACAAACTTGGCATTAAAACTTCTCTGCCCTTGAAACTCACATTCATTGAAACAACATTAAACCCCACATTCAAAGAAAATACATTTTACCCGTGGCAGATAAAAATTAATTCTGGGCTGTTTTCAAATCATAGGCCCCTTGCATATGAAACATACATGTGCTCTTTGATACACCTTCCTATTGCTTTGAACATTTTTCCAGTAAACAATGAAACAAAACTGCCCAATTCAGAACATTTCCATCATAAAAGTCTACTCAAACTTCTACAGTCCACTATTATCAGTAAATATGCACAATTCTACAATCCACCATTATCAGTAAATATGCACAATCTCTGAAGTAGTAAAAGTCATTTAAATAATTCCACGTTAAATAAATCTGTAATGAAGAGGTTGCTGCTAGCAATCACCTTTACATTTCATGGCTTCATCGAAAAATAAAGTGTCTGATGCCCCTGAGGAATAAATTGCCTAAATTACATTAAAAATAAGCTAGTAATATTGCAATAGGAAATGGATAGCAAACTCATAACAGGCTCATAGTTAGTATCGTAACTTTCAGTATGGCAGCATTCACCCCTTATGGGAGTAGAACCAACAACCTACTGCATCAAAAGCAAGTACACAACCTGTTGTGCTATTAGCAATGTGAGCCGACTTAGCATAATCAGCACTAAACTTCTCTTCCCCTGCAGCTCTCAGCTCCTTGTAAAATATACACAATACTCAACTGCATCTCAACTTCGCAGCACAAGAAGTCTGGAAAAAGCCAAATTTATTGGGGTGGGTCAAAAGGGCAAAAACCAGGGACACATTAAACATTGCTTGTATAATCTTGGAAAGCTGCTAGAATAAAATGCTGTGTTACCACCATATATTTTACTGCCAAGGTTCCTGTGCAAAAGAGTCAGAACAACATACCACTATGCCAAATCACCTGCTTTGTGAAAGAAAAATGCTGTGTTACCACCATACATTTTACTGCCAAGGTCCCTGTGCAAAACAGTCAAGAGCAACATATCACTACGCCAAATCAGTTGCTTTGTGAAAGAGAGGAAGACTGAAACTTAAATGGCTATCATTTAATGAATTCAGTTCTCACCATAGCTGTCAACCTCTTAGCACAAAACACCTGGACAAACCCAGTAATAAGGGAATACAGCCCTCAAACATATTCAGTGAGTTCAGTTCTTGCCATAGCTGTCAACCTTAGCACAAAAAACCTGGACCAAGCCAATAACAGGGTATTACAGTCCCAAAAATAAGGACAATTTTCAAATAGTCATCTTATAAACTTAAAAAATTGCTGTAATAAAAGGTTGTGTTACTATATATTTATTGCTAGAATAAAAAGTTGTTTTACTATGTATTTTCTTAAGAATATGAAGTCTGAAATTCAAATGCCTGTCAATTTTACTTCTGATGGAACAAAAACAATTTTCAGCAGAGGCCCAGGGAGAAATACTGTATACACGTCTTTGTAAAATGGCAGGACACCAGAGCAAATCCACACAAACACAGGGATAAGATGCAGACTCCACACAGAAGGCACCCCAGCCAAGAATCAAACCAGAAAAACCTATAGCTGTGAGGCAACAATACTGCCACTGCACCATCAAATATGTAAGGAAGTAAACATTCAGAAACCTGAAGTCTGAAATTCAAATGCCTGTCAATTTGTTAATCAGGACAGTCTGACTTGGAACAAAAAAAAAAACAATTCTCAGCAGAGGCCCAGGAAGATATAATGCAGACATGCCTTTGTAACATGGGAGGACACAAAAGCAAACCCACACAAACACAGGGAGAAGATACAGACTGTCCCCCCCCCACAAAGAAGGCACCCCAGCCAAGAATCATACCCAAGAACCTGCAACTGTGAGGCAACAATGCTACCACTGCACCATCAAATTTCAAGCATTGCAATATTTAAAAAACACAGATATTATGAGGAATAGATCAGATGAAATATGAGGCAAAAATCTACAATTTTTTTACAAATGGTGGTGGGTAGGGAAGTCAGGTCTTTAACACATGCATACAAGATACAGGGTTCAAGCCTGAGGTATTCCCTACCACACCACCATAAGTCTAACCACCAGTATATTGCAACTGGGGCATTTTCACACACACACACAGCAAATCCCTCCAGCACACACACACACACACAGCAAATCCCTCCAGCACACACACACACACACACACACACACACACACACACACACACACACACACACACACACACACACACACACACAGCAAATCCCTCCAGCACACACACACACACACACACACACACACACACACACACACACACAATCCCACACACACACACACACACACACACAGCAAATCCCTCCAGCACACACACACACACACACACACACACACACACACACACACACACACACACACACACACACACACACAGCAAATCCCTCCAAGACACACACACACAGCAAATCCCTCCAGCACACACACAGCAAATCCCTCCAACACACACACACACACACAGCAAATCCCTCCAACACACACACACACAGCAAATCCCTCCAACACACACACACAGCAAATCCCTCCAACACACACACACACGGCAAATCCCTCCAGCACACACACACACACACACAGCAAATCCCTCCAGCACACACACACACACAGCAAATCCCTCCAGCACACACACACACAGCAAATCCCTCCAGCACACACACAGCAAATCCCTCCAGCACACACAGCAAATCCCTCCAGCACACACACAGCAAATCCCTCCAGCACACACACACAGCAAATCCCTCCAGCACACACAACAGACCAGCAAATCCCTCCAGCACACACAACAGACCAGCAAATCCCTCCAGCGACCAACAGACCAGCAAATCCCTCCAGCGACCAACAGACCAGCAAATCCCTCCAGCGACCAACAGACCAACAAATCCCTCCAGCGACCGACAGCAAATCTCCAGCGACCAACAGCAAATCTCCAGCGACCGACTACAAACAGCAAATCCCTCCAGATTCACCCTGATGATGTATCGTGTCTGACCAAAATCCACCCGCGACATTGTACCAGCCAGCGACCGCACCCTGCTACACCTACCTCCTGACTGAGCCCGCACAATGAACATCCCACGAGAGCAGCTCACCTCTTAGTCCTGATTGGATGTAATCCCACGAGAGCAGCTCACCTCTTAATCCTGATTGGATTTGCCTGCAGCCGATGCAGTCCGGACCTCCTCTTCTGTGCAGTTTTTTCCGCAATGATTCCTGGGTGCATTTGCAGCAAAGATTGCTGGGTACCTGTGTTTCTTTATCCGGACTGCAGTCTGGACTCGTGTGGTTTTTTTTTTTTGTTTTTTAGTTTAATAGATTTTTTCTCTTTCTTTTCTAGGTGGGAGGGCAGCAGTCCGGCAGTCCAATACCACGAGCCGCCCCTGCTCACAACACAGCCCCAAACAATTCTGGTCCTCCATAAACTCCATCCTCCACCCAGGTAAAGTCAGTACCCATCCTCCTAACATCCCTCACTCCTCAGAAAATATTGCTACCTCATTCAACACACACTTCACCCAAACCA
>NC_056734.1:644307182-644374682 GCF_019279795.1 Protopterus annectens | reverse complement strand
GACCCTTATAAGTCTATTGAGTTTTATTACGCTCAGCTAATTTAGCACCTTTTGTCACATTCTGTATTTTTTTACATTTTACATCTCTTTTCACATTTTCCCTTTTAATCACAATTAAAGTCCCCCTGTAATTATGACTTTCTTGTTAACCACCGAATAGTCTAATATTTGATAAAACAGAATATCTTGTTATATATGCATACAATGCTATAATTCTGTAAACATGTTTTCACCACCTTATGTCCATAACAGTTAACCTTCCCATTCTTACAAATGTTGCATCTAGTATTTTCACAGTTTTTTACACAACACGTATACTCCAGGACAATGTTCATTTCCTAAGTTCCACATTTTATTTTTTATTTGTCTGTTTGCAGTCTCTCTTCATTTGTCAGGAATCTTACATCCTCTAAGAATAACATCCACATCACATTTAGCACACCATTCCAGGATCCTTATACTTCTTGCAGTGTTAATGATATTGTTCACATTTACTGAAAGTACTCTAAACTGTTGCTTTTTCTTCTTTTTAAGTTTCAAGGAAATATTTTTAAATTTCATTGCCTTTTTTTTACTCTTTACCAAATTAATATTTTCCTGAGTTTATGTATAAATAATCCTCGATCCTCAGAATCAGATTTTTCAATGGCTAGAATTTCAACAAAATTATTAGTATCAACCCCTTCTCCGGACTTATCTTCCTTCATTTACTCTCTCTCTCTCTCTCTCTCTCCTCAGTTTCCCCTCCATATTGTTTTTCATAGGTTCATAGAAGGCTACTAGGCTAGTGGCCCTAGAGCCTTTACATGCCTAGCCATGTTAATCCTAAGTATCCCCATTTGTTCTTTTTGGGTAGTTTACAGAACAAATTTATAAAGAGAGCAGGTCTGTGATCAGCCCCCGCTACCTCTGTCCATGAGGGACATGGGTGCCACCCAGGGTAAATTTGCAGTCTTCCATCCAATTATCTAGGTTTCATTTGAATAGAGTCAGTGAGGAGCTCTGCTCTACAAGAGAAGCAGCAGTCTCTGGGAGACATATCTGTTGCTGCAGCTTGTTCTATTAATGTCACAAGTTAGGTTGAGATCCCTGGAATGAGTGAATCTTTTGCTATTTGACTTGGGGATGTGCAACATTTCCATTAGGGCAGAGCTGGAGATTGCCCTATAGGCCAGGCACAAGTCACCTCTCAGCAGCCTATAAGATACAGAGTAAAGTGACAGGCCTTTCAGCCTGTCATTGTAGGTCATGGTTTGGAGTCCCTGTGTTTTCTTAGTGATAAACCTCTGAGGTCTCAACAGGTGCTGCAGGTGTCTGGTGAGGTACATACAAAGGGTGCATTATTCTCTATTAGTGGTCTGATGAGGGTCGAGTTTAATGGAGTTATAACATACCTCGTCCTGGATGATCAAAGTTCAGATTGCTGTCAACCTGTGTTTCCAATTCTCACACCACTGGATTGGAACTCAGGGGGGGTGCTGCCAATATTGTAATTTGTAGGGAATTCCATTTTGCCAAAGGAAAAAATAATGCATTTTTTTTACATTTAGCTTTAGACCATGGCTTTGGCACCAATCATCTGTTTGTGTTAGCTCTTCTTATAATATGTTGACATCATTGGGGGACTCAGTGATTGCTCCCAGTTTGCAATCATCAGTGAACTTGGTGAGCCAAAGGCCATCTAGTTTGGCCTGGACTTCTGAGAAATAGATGCCAGACAGTAAGGGGCCCAGCACAGTTCCCTGTGGTACTCCACTGGTGATGAGTCAATTGGTGGAGGTGAAGTCACCAATTTTGACAGAGTGTGTTTTGATGGTGAGCCATTTGGTTACCCATCTAGTAACTTAAGGGTTAATACCTATCTAGGAGAGTTCTCTACAATGCCAACGTGGGGAACTGTGTTCAAAGCCTTGGCAAGGTTGAGACAGGCAGTGTGAACTGTCTTACCTTCACCCATGGCTTTGGTGCCATTCTCAAAGAAGTCCACCATGTTTAATAAGCAAGATATACCCTTAACAAGCCAAACTGGGCGGGGTCCAGTGTTTGAAGTTCACCTATGTCCTTGTTGATAAGGTCCATGATAATTATTTCCATCCCCTTGCAGATGAAGCTTGTTAGACTTATGGAGCAGTAGTTCCTAGGGTCAGTTGATGGCCCTCCTTTGTGCTGTTCTCCATTCTGCAGGAACATAGCCAGTTCTTAAGCTATGTTTAAAGAGCATGCCAAATGGGTCCACTAGGTCTTCTTTTAGATTGCTTAGTAAACAACCTGGGATATTATTTGATATCACTGAGTCTGTGTTTTTGGCCTTGGCAGGTGCAGAGATGACCTGTTCTCTAGTAATACTAGGCAGAGGCCTGGTGTCAGGTATAGAGGGACATTAAGATATGGTGACCAGTCTCAATCATGTTTCTTTTGTGGGGACATCAGACATAGTTAAAGGATGCCTTATGATAATCCTTGGCTAGGGATGTGATTTTAGTTTTTTAATTTGCTTTAGAAGACTTCATAAGTTTTCTGATTTTTTATTTATTTTTTTTTGTTTTTGTTTAGGCTTGCAGAGTGATAGGCATCTTGCTTTTGGACAACAGTTTCTTCCTCTTGTTATATAATCAGTTTATACTTGAAGTCCACCATGGTGGCTTCTTTTTATGGGAAGACTTGGTTTTGATCCAGTCAGGTACAGCAGAGTTTATGCAGTTGCTTAAGTGTTTGTACAGGGCATTTGCATACACTTCTGCATAGTGACCATTGATGCCAATGATTGTGGGTGGTATGAAGCTTTTTATACCATCAGTTAGTAGGCAGTAGTTATCTTTGGTAAAGTTTTTTTTAAATTTTATTCCTGTGAAGGTATTGGTTCCAGTACTTACTTCTTTAGTTTCTTCTTCACCTAGTTTGCCATCACCCCCACATCGTGTTGTCCTTCTTCAGGTATGTTTTTCTTCATTTTCCCTTTCTATTTCACTATTGGCAATCTGTCCAAAAGTGTCCTTTTTTAAACAGGCACACAGCTTCTTGCTGAATGCCATTTCACCCCACACTGGTTAAATTTTACCTTATCACAATCGTTAATTAAAATGACAAATGTCCCCACAAAAGAAACATGATTGAGACTGGCCACCATATCTTAATGTCCCTCTATGACAACCCACAAAGATAACACTTGGCAAATGTTTCAAGGTTTTTTTTTTTCACATTTCAAAACAGTTTCTGACCTCCACCCTCCATTCCATGAGCTTCTCTCATCTCTGATTTTCACAATATTATCAACAGTTTCAAACAGACCCTGCAAGCATTTTTAACACTGTTTTCTCCTAGTTCCTTAGTTGTAATCTGCAAAATGACATTTTTTAACATTAAAGTTACTACCAGAAAACAAATAATTGTTCCACAGATAAATGTCCTTCTTTCTGCTATAAATTTCATCATCAGTTTTAAATGTTAAGTCACAGTAAGTATTTTACTAATATGTATACAAGACCAAATTTCTTGAGTGTTGAAACCCAGAAAATTTACCAAATTATCTCATACATGATATTGTCCATTGTAGTGTAATTTTCTTTCTTCTTATTCTCAGAGCTGGTCTTCTCTTATTTAAAGGCAGTTTTACTTACACTTTGCTGCTCCCCATTTTTCTGTCCTGTCACTGCTGCATATGGTTTAGTTACTGCATTGCATGCTGCCACAAAACTAGACACCTTCTCAATTTGTCGCTGCTTTCTTCTTTCACTTTCTGTCAGTGCTGCGTAAGTTTTAACTGCTGCCTTCTCCGCTGCCATATCACCTGGTTCTTTTTCCACATTAGCATCCTGAGAACTTCTGAAAAATGTATCATCTCATCCCATGCAACAGCATAACTATCACCTGGAAAATCTTGCTCTGCTATTCTTAACAGAACATCATGCAATCCTTCCTGATACCATCTGTCATCAGCACCACTTCAACATGTTTGCTTACTTCCTCTCAATGTATCTGTAACATCCACCACACAGGAATCTTTGTTTGCATTCTGCAGCTCGATATCAAATGAACTTTTCACCAAATTATCACTTTTCACCTCCAAACTCTCCATAGCTTTTCTCTTCTCTATGCTGCTGCTTCCATAGGCCTTTTCCTTGCTGTTATAAGAGCCCTCCAGTGCCATCTAGCAGATATAAAGAACAGAGTAAGTTCCCTGATGATCTGGCCAAATTTTTCCTAGTAGTATAAATGCCCCTTGATTCTCCCCTGAAAGGAGGCCAGTAGCCTAGTGGGACTAACCTGGTCAGTAGAAAATAAAACTAACTAAATAAATAAATGTGTGGGTGCATAGCATGTGTATACTTTGTGGCATGCAATTATCATTTTTAGTGTTGCTTTACATTATGCAGAGTATACAACCAACATGGGTTGCATGCCCTGGAGTCATCAACCCCCCACATAGTGCACTACAGTATAAGTGAGCACACAGACCTGTGCATATTGTGCACCAGAGAGTTATCATTGTCCTTGTCTGAGATCCAAGTAATTTGCAGGACATGAGATCAAGTAGCCTGCACATGCTATGTAGTGAAGAGCCACCATTGTCACTGCTGTGTAGTGATGCATTGGCACTCAGCCTACACTTAGTATGTACTATAGACTGTTTTGTCCTAAAGGGTGCTGATGATCTGCTGTATCTGACTGCAAACTGCCTTCCTGCAAAATGGTTTCCAAAACCTGTGTTATCTGTAGGAACCAGTAACCATGCTGGGAAGTCTTCCCCTTTCCTCGGTGTTCTTGCTCAGTGTGCTGTAGATAGAACAGAACCACATAGTAGCTGAATTACTGCTTTCAGTTCTGTCTGTGGTTCACTAAGTAAGGTGCGTCTGTAAGCAGTTCTGTTTTCTGGTAGTGAATTCTGATAGATCAGTTATCTCTAGTTTTGTACATTGAGGTACACAATACAGGGGAACTGAACACCACAGCATGATTACATAATTAGTTTGGAAAATGCAAACACAGTTGGATGTCAAGGAGGATATACTCTTTTGTTTGTCTATTGTGTGTGTTTCTCTGTTTATAAAATACCACTGTTGTAGTTTCCTTTGAAAGAAAATTTCATTTTGCAAGTGTTGCATGATGGCAGCTAGGACAACTGCCAGCACAAATGAGGGACATTGATTATGGATAAATAAAAAAAGTCAGTGGCATTAAGATAATTTGCCATCGGTGCATAGCATGGAAACAAAGAAGATACAGGTTTTAAATGAAAAGATAGGCTTCTTTCAAGTCCTGCTGAATGACATGCAGCATTATATGTTATTTACACACACACACACACACACACACACACACACACACACACACACACACACACACACACACACATAAGCATTTATGAGCACACACACTCATGTGTGCACACTAGCATATGTGCACACACAGGATTATGTTTATAAATGCATCTCTCTCTCTCTCTCTCTCTCTCTCTATATATATATATATATATATGTGTGTGTGTGTGTTTGTGTGTGTGTGTGTGTGTGTGTGTGTGTGTGTGTGTGTGTGTGTGTGTGCGCGTGTGTGTTTTATGTAATTTTTTTTTTAAATAAAGGCCATCACATTTTTGTACACTTGCTCCTAGGGCTTGTGTCCATAGGATCACAAACAGTATTGCAGGCAAATCTGATGCTAAATAAAAGAAGTGCACTCTCCCATTGCAAGTGCCACAGTGGCACATTTATTACAATGGCTGCATCACAGTGCTTGGCTCTGTACTTTGTCTTTTAACCGAGGTAACTTCTGAGCAGAATCTGCATATATTTAATGTGTTCACATTGTTTATTTCCAAGTGCTAGTGTTTCTTCCCACATCATCTCATAGACATAGTAGGTGATTTTGGGATCTTCCTAATTGTTGTAGTACTTGCTATTTGCAAATGAGTGTGTGTGTGTGTGTGTGTGTGTGTGTGTGTGTGTGTGTGTGTGTGTGTGTGTGTGTGTGTGTGTGTGTGTGTGTGTGTGTGTGTGTATTCTATGATGAATTTGTTTGCTTTCAGGATTAACTCACATTCAAACTCATTAAGTTTAAAATTCTGGTTTATGTTATTGGTTAATCTGCATGCAATTAAGCTATGCAGTGCATGATTATTTGTTATTACTAACCCTGAAAAATGGGCGATGGTAAATACGAATGAAATCATGAACTTAAGAATTTTCTCTTCTAACATTGTTCCTCATGTGATACCTTACAGTTTCTTTAATCTGTCATGTGAATGATAAAAATGTCAATACCACTCAGATGAAGTGAAAGCAGAAATAGCTTCAAAAGATGTCAGACTCTGCGAAAACAATTTAAATGTATAGCCCTTCCTTCAGTTATTATAACCGTATATCAGACTCTGCAACCTGACAGATCTTCTCAAAGCATCCTACGGTTTTCTCACAGATACAATTACTGATGCTAGATCACTCAATAAATGCAGTTAGCAGCCACATAATGAGAACCTCACATGAAGCACCCCTAGACCCAAATTCCTCTATGCAATGCCATTAGCTTGATGGGAAAATTATTTATGTTTTCTGTTTATCTTCAGTATACCTCTCAGCTGCTCAAATTTGCAAAGAATGTCCATATTTTTTGCACTGTGTGTTATACATTTTTTTTTTCTGGCAAATCATTGAGGATTGAGACCATTAAATACTAAAAGATATTTGAGTTTCCAACTTTATATCCTTCGAGAAATGCATGGTGATGCAAAACCTGTTATTCTAGCAACTCCCTAAGTTTGTATGAGCAATATTTAAAATCTGTCACTAATTTTGGGTCTTTATTCTTCCTTTATCCTTGGCTTTGTTCAGATTCCTTGCACTGACCACTAACACAATGTTGCTTTCAACCTGGTCAAAGCACCCAGACAAGATTGTTGAAGTCAGCAATTATATTGCCACTCACTGCATCAAAAGCTTCATTGTAGAAATCTTGTTCTTAGATTTCTTTAAAGAATCTGAAGCAGGCATTCAGAACATACTAGTAGATAAAAACTGTTGCCTCTTCTTGAACTTTTTCACAGAATATCTTAAATACAGAAGCCAAGTAACATCATGGCTAAACAGTCTCATGATTTTTACTCTAAAACAGGGTTGCCACAAGGCTTCAATCCCTGGTCTGTATTTTTATCTCTGCAAATGACATGCATCTTACCATATATGGTCTTAGATTTATGCAATATATTAATGAATTTACAGTAGCAATCCATTTCCACTGGTTAAGGACCATAATTTCAGTTTAAATGAGAATAAAACAAAACTAATGAGGTTTGGCTAAAAATGACATTATTACTACTGTTACTACTGCTACTACTACTACTACTGTTACTACTACTACTGTTACTACTGCTACTACTACTACTGTTACTACTGCTACTACTGCTATTGTTACTACTGTTACTACTACTACTACTGTTACTACTGCTACTACTACTACTACTGCTACTACTACTGTTACTACTGTTACTACTGCTACTACTACTGTTACTACTGCTACTACTACTATTGTTACTACTGTTACTACTACTACTGTTACTACTGCTGCTACTACTACTACTACTGTTACTACTACTACTACTGTTACTACTGCTACTACTACTACTGCTACTACTACTACTACTGTCACTACTACTAAGACAATCAAAATATACAACAATAGTACAATTATACAAAAGTGAGGATATCACCACTGGTAACAAACTTACCTTCAGTGATCATACCAGCACCATTGTAAAAGGCTTACAAGAAAAACAGGAATAAATTATTTTTTTCCCAAATATAAGAGGCACATTGCTTAATCCTTATACCTAAATATGCTTATTTATTCAATGATGTGGTTAATTTAAATAAAACTATTAATCCAAAACTAGAATCCATATATATTATAAAATGCATAAAATTGCAGCTCAGCCAGCAAATAACAAACATACTTATACCTTTCTTAACAATTTAAACTGTGCATGTCTTATAAAAACAAAAGAAAACATGATTGCCTTGTTTTTTTCCATGTAAACTACTGCACAATATCAGTGCCTAGCTCCACTCTCCATTGTTCAATGGCACTCTACTGAAAGTACTCTCAAGTCTAATGACAAATACATTCAGAAGGTCCGCACCATGATAGGAGACAGGGCATCCAGTACATTTTACTTAGAAAATGGAATACTCTTTTCTTTGAACTTAGAACTATTAATAACCCAACCATTTTTGAACATCCCTGCAAATCTCACTGCACAAGAACATTAAATTAACGCAATTGTAACGTAAATTAATAATTTCTATAACAAATCTCTCTTCATCTTATACTTCAGGTGACATTACTTTACACATATTTTTCTGTTGTGATTTAGGACCGCACCTTACTCACAACTTTTACAAAATGACTTTTACTCTGCTATTTCCAGTTATGCATTTTTTTTTCTTTTAGTTGTCATAAATGTCCCCGTCTCATTCTGGTAAACTTACTCTTTTATGTTTCAGTATTATTATCCCAAAGACCTGTCATTTTAATTTGCTTAATCACTTTTGTACCTCTAGCAGATTATACTTTAAGTATACCTTATTCGGTTTTTTTTTGTCACGATTCTGTCACTCTGTTTTTCTTACTTTCTGTGGTGCTGTTAGCACACTGCACTTTACACTTAGATGACTCTTTCTGTTTTCCGTTATTTTTTACTCTGTTTCCTTTTTTGCAACACTTTATCAACATACTGTTGTCAGATTTATACACTTACAAAATAAAACAGCATTTCTTGTATTCTGACATATTTCAGTAGTTTGTTCTTGAACTACTTTTCTGTATCTTTGATTTTCCCAGTTCTGAATGAAAACAGGCTTTGCATGGTAGATCCAACAAGGTCAATAAAATGTAAATAAGTTAAGTGACACACCACCCTAAAGACCAAATGCACATTTTTTGGAAGTCTGTAAGATACTGAACATATAAAGAAAAAAGAAAAAGGACTAGTGTGGCAGACAAGTTCATAAATAGTAATCATTATGACTGTACTTTGAGGTAAGATCAAAGTGAATAATATGCTTTACAAGGGGATGTAGAAAGACAGAAATATGGCTCAAACAATGTAAGGTTACTTTTCCTATCCCCCCCGTTTTCATTAGGTTGACATGATTATTGATCGTAAAACATCAGAAGTAGCACACCTAAATCATTCTTCTGAGTTAGATGTTAATATGCCTCAGGAAATGAAATGTGCTTCTGTTAGTGCACAGTGAATAGGATCATCTGGATGACTGCTACTGAAACATTATGTGCATCCACAAGTCATCGCAGGGGAAACTGAAAATCTTAAAAACAACATACTTTCTGATAGATATTCTTTTTCTCAGAAGCGCTACAGACATTACGATGCTCTTCATTAGTTTCCACGATTTCACATTTTACATGTGTGTGAAATGTAGGTGCTTTCATTTCATGAGTACAGGACACCATCATGATTATTGCATTAGACAGTTCTAACATATAACTGGCACTCAGTGCTTCTTATGTTTTGTCTGACTGCGACCTCAGTGCCTGGAATGGAGTTAATGCACCTTCTGCTGTGTCTAAGTGCCTGAATCTTTTTTCATTAGTTAGTCATACTGGCATGTATTAATCATCATACAGGGACTGGATTAATTAGGAAAGATCTGTGTAGTGCTACCTGCAGTGAGAAATCTCATGTTTATTCCGTATCATCCCATGCAACAACAATGGCTTGACAAGAGCAGTCTGTATTCAGCTTGAAGTCTGCCACAGGGCGTGCTGTTATAATTAACAATTGTCCTCTTGTCCAGCGAACTTTGTGAAGAATTCAGTTTTGCTTGGACTATCTACTTAAATGGAAATGCATCAATGCTCATGCATAACTTATTCTGTGATTTGGTGATCTCTGAGATTGTTATATTAGAGAGAAAAACATGGAGATCTTCCCCTGCAAGAGGGTATGCCAGGCCTACCGTCATCTAAAAAACATTTTTGAAGGAGTGTTCATTTAGATTGTCTCAATATAGCAGGCTTTGGTGACATGGTTATTGATTAAGTGCAGTACCTCTGTTACATTCTGCTGTAGTGCATGACCCTCTGGTAGGAGGGTCTACATGATATACCATCCTTTTAAAACAAAGGGTTAAGCCTATGCATTGCACTCAAGCCTTAGATTTTAATGTTGAATTTTATTTTTACAGTGTCTTCTTGCAAAATGCTTGACTCTGAAAAAAACACTTGCCTACATGCTGGTCTTGTGTTCCCACAAAAAAGGCATTAAGACATTTGCAGGAAGGACCTAACATAGGTGGGAGCTATATTACTCTTCTCAACTATTTGGTTCAATAAACAATTGCATTACTTCTGTGTGGAATATGTATATTTTCCCATGGTTTGCATAGGTTTTCCTATGTCTCTGTTTCCACCTCCAAAGAGTCCTTCAGGTGAACTGGGAGTCTGTGTATTATGTTTTGTCTATGTATTTGTACATTGATATGCACTGATGTTGTTCAGGCATAACCTGTGGCTCTTGATGAAGCTAACCTAGATTAGTGAGCAATGACAATGAATCAAGAATGAATGCAAATACAACAACACATACATACCATATCTTGTAAGAAGGCATTCACTGCTGTTATGGAATCATAGCTTTTGCAGTAAGGCTTTGCACAGAATATCTTGTCATTTAATTTGTTTCCTATCTACCAAGGTATTGTCTTCAAATTTTCCCAGTCAGTACTTTATACAGCCAAACACAAAGTGCACACATTCCATACCTTGTTTTAAATGAGGAGTTTTCACAAATTTTGTTCAAGCATTGATAGTGGTAATTTATAATTATGATTTACAGCTTTCTGTGGGGAAAGCCTTCTGTCTATTTAATAACACAACCTTTGAGAGATGTAAATATTAAAAAAACACATATAGAGAAACCTCTTGCATTAAGCCACTATGGATAAGCATCATATCTCCCAAACACCCTTTTAAACACAATAATCCATAAGACCCATAATTTATGCTGATACTTTAATGAAAAAATTGTCAAAGACTCCTAGTACACAGTCTAAAAGATCCTAGGCTGTAACATACACAACACATACTCCTTCTCATCATATCTCCACAAACACCCCTTTAAACACAATACTACATAAGACCCATAATTTATGCTGAGACTTTAATGAAAAAATTGTCAAAGACTCTTAGTACACAGTCTAAAAGATCCTAGGCTGTAACACACACAACACTTACTCCTTCTCCACAAGCATGTACTGTAAGTCCACACAGCTCAATCAAGAGTCACCAGGAAAGCAGGTCTAAGCCTATAAACCATCATCAGCACATCAACATCACACCTCTTCAAGTTTATAGCAATAAACATAATCCATTATATGCTGAGGTTCTAAAGATTAACTTTCCTTAACCTCAATGATCTCCAAAATGCAACACAAAGGACCCTCAGCAAGTTAATTCTACCTCCACGCATAACACAAGGATTCCCAAAGTCACAGATGCTGAGCCTGTAAGGCAGGCATCACCCCAACCATTCTCGTTGCAGGTGACTCTATTAAAAGAAATACAGATGTGCCTCTTCCAGGCTGAGCAAGAAAAGAGTGATGGTTATTTGCTACTCTTGTGCCAGGATCCATCAGATAATGTATGCACTCAAGTCTTTGCACAAGTGTCAGTATGACTCTTATCATAGTTCATGCTGATGTCAATGACTTGAGCTGCACCTCCCTGGACTATATGAAGAGAGACATGATGGACCTCTCAGACTATGTGTCCAAAGCAGATATGAGCCTAGCATTGAGAAGCATTTTACGTTCTCCAAGAATGATGCTGCAATATGAGTAAAACATAATTGACTTCAATAATTGCCTCACTTTTTGGTGTCATTAGAGGTGGGAGGGTACAATATTTGTTAGCCTGGGAGGATATGATCAACAGATCATGCTGCTATGCTGGGGATGGCCTGTATCTCTCCCTTCTTTGGATTTGATTATTGGCAAAGACATTGCCCACCCCTCCCTGCATTTTTTAGGCAATGCCAACTTGATAAACCTACTAAAATAACAAAATAAGCAAAGGAAAATAGGAAGGTGATACTGATCAATGTTATAAGCCTAAACAAGAAACAACATTTATTACAAGCTTCACTTCTCACACTGGAGGACATTGGCATATATGTAGTGAGTGAAACATGGTTTCAAACGGGTCTATACCACGCCATCGAAAAGTCATTTCTTCGAAAGGCTTTTCAATCGAAAATGCCATTAATAGAAATTGTTTTTGTAAGCTTGCGGAACAATGAAGATCAGAAAATTTGCCCTTTCCTCACTGTAGTGTGATCTCAGAGTTGTTATATATATTTAGCGAGGGGGTGTGGGAGAAGAGCAACTTCTATTCAATTGAAAAACTGTTCGTAGAAATTACTTTTCGGTGTCATGATATAGACCCGATAAAACAGTGGAGACTGCTCCAGCTGTACAGGACTATAATGCCTCTGTTTTGCACATAGCTGCTCACTGCACAATGGGGGGGTTAGCTATGCCTTGTATAGATGCAAGTCCCCTTGTTAATCCCAGAGCAATACCTGATCTAATTTGTACTTAGGAATTGCCTGCTAATATGAACAGTAAATTTCCCAACATTTCTCCAGCCATTCTGATTGACATGGGCATCCTGAGGCAATGTAGCAATTGCCTCATGTATACTGACAACCACTTGAAAACAAATACAGTATGTGAGAGATGTAACTATACTATGAAACTAGAATCAGTCCTCTCACGTAACAATAAACAAGACATCAAACAGGTTGTCAGCACACACCTTTCCATTCACACAAGAAAGGTCAAGACACATAAACACATAAATGTGGAAGTACTCACTAACAGCATACCAAAAGACCATAGACCTCCCAAGCGTAAAACAACCTACACATACTGGCACAAGAACAGAATTCACCACTACACATGGCAGCACACATATCAGTGTCTCAACAATTAAGTCCCTAAGGCAAAACACCTCAAAACCTAATATTCTAGTCACAGGTGACTCAGTAGTAAGACACACAGATGTCCCCTCACCAGGTTGTACAAGGACAAGGTCACCATCAATTGCCTGTCAGGATCTGTCAAATCATGCACCCACTCAAGTCACTCTTAATAATTACTGTTATGACTCTGTCATAATATATGTTGGAGTGAATGACTTGAGATGTACCTCTCTGGACTATATGAAGAGAGAACTGACTGAACTCTCAGATTATGTGTGCCAGGCAGGTATGTCCCTAGCCCTAAGCAGCATTCTACCTTTACCTAGGATGATGCCACAATACAGACAAAAAAAAAATGATTGATTTCAATAATTGGCTTAGCTTCTGGTGTCACTCCAGGGAGATCCTGTATCTGACAGCCTGGGAAGACATGGTTGACAGACCACGCTGCTTTGTGAGACATGATTTTCACCTGTCTCCTCAAGGCTTTCGGATACTAGAAAAGACGCTTGCATCCCCCATAGTGACTTTTTTGGCAATGTCAAAACAACAAAACTTCCAACATAAAGAAATCAACTTGAACCAAACTCAAGGATGTGCTGCTTAATGCTAGGAGCGTAAAAAGTAAACTGCACTCTTTAGAAGCACTCCTCACCTTGGAAGATGCTGTCATCTGTTCAGTCACTGAGACATGGTTCAAGGCCACAGACAACAATCCAGCCATACAATGCTACAATGCATTTCACATGCTCAGACTTAAAACTAGCATGAAAGTACCAAAGGTGGAGGTTTATCCATCTTCATGATACTGGTAAAAACGTAGAGCTACTCTATTTCCAAATAACTATAGGCAAAATACCCTCCCACATCATAGCTAGCTCACCAGGAGAAGCACACTGCTTACCTGGACTTGTTAGAGTCACTCAGTATACAGCCAAACACCTTGGTCATTGGAGATCTTAACTATCCTTCCATCGATTGGGCAACTTACATGAGCATAAACTTGATTGCTCTGAGATTCCTAGATTTTGTTAATTCAAATGCCCTGGAATATTGGTCTGCACCTCTGCAAAGGGCTCAAATATCCTAGACCTAGTGCTCACCAACATGGGGAATCACTGCACTACCCCCTGTGTGTTACCCCCCCTCCCAGTAAGGTCAGAAAAGAAATCACTCTCATTTGAAGTAAAGATCAGACCTGACACCCCCACAGGAGCAAA
Source organism: Protopterus annectens (assembly GCF_019279795.1). Lineage (NCBI taxonomy): Eukaryota > Metazoa > Chordata > Ceratodontiformes > Protopteridae > Protopterus > Protopterus annectens. The sequence continues at coordinate 644,360,471 of NC_056734.1, read as the reverse complement.
AAAAAAAAAAAAAAAAAAAAAAAAATAAACACTGAAAAATGTCTCCAAAGCAAACTATAGCCTACTAAGAGATGGTATAAAAGTTTCAAAGCCCCTATTAACATAGCAAACAATGACTGCTATGCAGAAGAGTACACATATGCCCTTTATAGCCTCTTAAGCAAATGTATTGCCTCAGATACACCTGGCAGGACTAAACCAGGTGTCTTTAAAAAAAACAAGCCACTCTAGTAGACTATAAGTATAAACAAGTTATATAACAAAAGAAAGAAACTGATATCTAAGAACAGGAGGGAACTTACTCAACTGAGGAAGAATAGCTTCCACAGCTTGAACAAGCAAGTCAGATATCTTGTAATATCCTCTTAGGCTAGTTATGAGACTAAATTAGCATCTCTAGCTAAAGACTCCATAAGGCATTCCTACTTACATCCAAAACCTAAAAGGGAATGTCCAACTTGTGTGCCGAACGTATGGTGGAAGGTACCACTCACAATGAACCTGAGGAAATAGCTAACCTGTTTGCTGACAGATTTGTTAATAATGTCACCCTCCCATCCCCACCACCCATACCTCAAATCATTCCTGGCAACAGTCCTCTACTGAGTATCTCCAAAATAGGACATACAAGCTCTCCAAGGCCAAAAACATGGCTTCTATGAGGATAAGTAACATCCCAGTTTGCTTTCTAAAACAAGACCTCACAGAACCACTTGGCACTCTCTTTAACCACAGCATGAGCACTGGCTTTGATCCGGCAGAGTGGAGAACAACAGTAATCCCCTTGACCCCCCCCCCCCGGTCCATCACCCAACTCAGGAAACTATTGACCCGTAAGACTAACTAGCCTTATCTGCTAGGCCATGGAAATAATCATCATGGACCTAATCAACAAGGACACAGACAGCCTTCAAACTCTTGAACCGACCCAGTTTGATTTTTAGAAGGGTAGATCTTGCTTATTAAACCTGGTGCACTTCTTTATGAGTGTCACCAAAGCCCTGGATGAGGGCACACAGTACACACTGCCTATCTTGATTTAGCCAAGGCTTTTGATACACTCCCTCACTCAGGGATCATTGATAGACTCTCCCAGCTGAGGATTAACCCATATGTCACTAGATGGGTAGCCAAGTGGCTCACTGACAGAACGCATAATGTCAAAGTTGGGGAGTCCACTTCCACTAGTAGAGCAGTTACCAGTGGGATGCCACAAGGATCTGTGCTCAGCCCTCTACTGTTTGGAATCTATTTCTCTGAGATCCAGGCAAAAGTAGATGGTCTATGACTTACCAGACTGGCAGATGACAGAAAACTGGGCATAATCATTTAGTCTCCCAATGATATAAACATATTACAGAAAGGGCTGACACAGACAAATGATTGGTGCCAAAGTCAGGGGCTAAAACTAAATGGAAAAAAAAATGCTTCATTATTCCTTTTGGCAAAGAAGTAACCCCTGCTAAATATTATAAACCTAAAATACAAAACCAAAAGACAAACCAAGTAAAAAATAGATGCACAATGGGACCAGTAGCTCAGAGGTAAAATCCACCAAGTATTAATACTGTCCACGAAAGTAATCCAAGACTTTTAATTAAAACAAGACAAATTTACATAAGCGCTTTCGTTTGGCTCATGCCAAACTTTTTCAAACAGTAAAAACATAATTTCCTGTTCCTTAAATAAGTATTCCCTAGTAGCGATACAATATTAATTCTAATTAACTAATTGTGCCAATAATGATGTTACTAATTTACACACATACACTAAAATAGCCACAACCTGAAAGTTCAAAATCTTTCATGTAACACACACAGTGAAAATACATAAAAACTAAGCGAAAAGGATGAACAATAAACAAATATATAAAATAATGAAGGAAAATAATGAACAAGTAACAAACCCAAGTACGGGGTATTTTTTTCTTAATGTGATATATGTACATATATATATGTATGTTTATGTTTTAATATTGTTGCATTTGTGTTTTTGTTTATTTAATTTATATTATATATTATATATGGACCCTCCTGTCATGAAACCACATAATGTCGAATATTAATTGAACCCTCATTTTAAATGTTATGTATGTGTTCAAATATCAAGATTATGCAAAATCTTATAATGTTTTGTATAATAAATACTAATCGTTGAATAAAAATACAAATATGTAACTAGTTATTTTACCATCTTGTTCATACAATAATTTAAATAGATAAATAAAAAATAAGCATACAAGTATATAAATATAAATATATATTTTTTTATTTATTTTTTATAAATGACGTAAATTGGAAAATTGATGTAATATGCATTTTAAAATGTTAAAATATTTTTAAAAATGTTTTTTTTTTTTAAATGTTTATTATTAATATTATAAAAATAATTGTTTATAAAAATGTTTGTAATTTTTATCCACTTGAATTATAGTCTAATAATAAAATTGATGGTTAAGTAGAATTATTATCCAATGAGCATGTTGCAAGATTCAAATTGTCAGTACATTTGTTTCATGTACATATTTACAAAATTTGCATTTTGTAAATATGTACATGAAACAAATGTACTGACAGTTTCCAACAACAAGATAAATTTAAAACATAAAGCATGTTGCTCAACTGAAAGGGTTGTTTATTGTGGTTTCTGCCTTTGTTGTCCTATGTTTTACATAGGGAAGACAGAAAGGAAGTTTAAAGAACGTATAAGCGAACACGTCATGGCCATAAGAGACGAAAATGAAGTTAATGCATTAGCAAAACATGTTAGAACTTGCCCAGGACATACGTTTAAATTTGTCGTTCTAGACGTTATTAAACAAAATGTGAGAGGGGGAGCATGGCAGCCAATGTTAGAAAAATCAGAACTCGAATGGCAACTTAGACTGAATTCAAATAATTGGCCAGGACTGAATAATTATATTTCTATTAGTAGTATTTTAAAATTGAAATCTTTATCCTGATAATATTAATGTAATATATAAACTAAAATAAACAATTAAAGGTGAATCTTGCAGCATGCTCATTGGATAATAATTATACTTAACCATCAATTTTATTATTAGACTATAATTCAAGTGGATAAAAATTACAAACATTTTTATAAACAATTATTTTTATAATATTAATAATAAACATTTAAAAAAAAAACATTTTAAAAAATATTTTAACATTTTAAAATGCATATTACATCAATTTTCCAATTTACGTCATTTATAAAAAAATAAAAATATAAATAAAAAAATATATATTTATATTTATATACTTGTATGCTTATTTTTTTATTTATCTTTTTAAATTATTGTATGAACAAGATGGTAAAATAACTAGTTACGTATTTGTATTTTTATTCAACGATTAGTATTTATTATACAAAACATTATAAGATTTTGCATAATCTTGATATATGAACACATACATAACATTTAAAATGAGGGTTCAATTAATATTCAACATTATGTGGTTTCATGACAGGAGGGTCCATATATAATATATAATATAAATTAAATAAACAAAAACACAAATACAACAATATTAAAACATAAACATACACATATATATATATATATATATATATATATATATATATATATATATATATATGTACATATATCACATTAAGAAAAAAATACCCCGTACTTGGGTTTGTTACTTGTTCATTATTTTACTTCATTATTTTATATATTTGTTTATTGTTCATCCTTTTCGCTAAGTTTTTATGTATTTTCACTGTGTGTGTTACATGAAAGATTTTGAACTTTCAGGTTGTGGCTATTTTAGTGTATGTGTGTAAATTAGTAACATCATTATTGGCACAATTAGTTAATTAGAGGAGTCTCACATCAAGGCTGGTAAAATAGCATGTTGCTCTACAGTTTCTTCATGTCAAAATAACATCAGAAAGGTCCTTTAGCACACATTAGCTCCCTCTATGACATAAGAAAGCCACAGCACCTATCTACAGTAACTACAATCTCTCAGTATTAAACACAGTATGATTTTCCTATTAGATCTAAACTGTCAAACTATTGACTGGGAAACTTACACCAGCACTAGGCTTGACACCTTTTGTTGTGGCTAAAACTGGACCAAGGCCACACCCCTCAGACCTCCCATAAACCCACCCATCTCCTTCCTTCTCCCTGCCCAATTTCTGCCCATTTTGTGACATCATCATCACTTCAGATGAGGGGAAATGCTCTCTTTTCAACCATCTGCGTTGCTTTTTTCTGCTGATTTACTATGGTTTTCTGTAAAAAAAAGCATAGTAAATCTGCCAATTTAACAAACTCCCACAGTCTGTTTCCATTTTTGAAACAGAATACTGGAGTTTGTACAGTGTTTTCCAGACCACCAGACAATCAGTTTAATTTCTGGATAGTCCAGAAAAATATGCATAGGTGGCAATGCTAACTACCACTCATACACAAGAACAGGGGCTACTGGAATTTGTCACTACAAATGTCTTGGAGTAATTAGTCAGAGTACCCACTATGGTGAATAACATTGGATCTTTTCCTTACTATTATTGGAGCATATTTCAATATCCCTTGTATTTTTTATCACTTGTTAGGTCTAACCATAAAGCAGAGATCCCTTCCACCCAAGGTACATTTAGAAATTTCATTCAGCAAAAACGACCTACTCTTAAGTGATGCAAGCTTTAAATCCCCACCAAATGCAGTTATATCCACTGCATTTGCAGAAATATACAAAATCAAACTATAATCCAGCATGTAAACAGCTTCACAGATGCAGGTGCACCCTGTAGGAACAAGTTTGGGACAAAACCCAGAAACAAATCCATATGGTAGAATCATAATATTAACAAGCTTTAAAAGAACAGGACCAAAAGTAAGAAGAATGATTCCCAGACTGTTAGAATACAGGACAAGGAAATAAATAAACAACTCTTGAGCTTAATAAAATCTACCAAAGCCACATTTGAGGATAAAATATCTGCCCAAGACAAAGGGTATTTTCTAGTCATAATCTCAAAAACACCACCTAGCAATGTGCGGGGCTGATTGTGAGCAATGTTACCGACACTGAGGCTGAGATATAGTGAACCTACTGGCTGATAAATTTAGTTCTTCCCTCTATATGTCCCTCAAGATATACTTATAACTGGTTTGCCTCCAGGTATCACACAAGGCCAAGTCTTATAAGTGCTAACAAAAGCTAGAAATAGTGCATAAATCGGTCCTGACAATATACCTGGATGCATCTTAAATAACATGAAGCACAATTTAGCCACTCCCCTGACAACACTGTTGAATCTTAAACTCCATACAGGTTTTGTACCAAGTGAATGGAGAACAGCTGCAGTCATTTCCCTGCATAAGGGAGGACCTTCCACAGACCCAAGCAATTACAGACCCATAAGTCTAACCAGCCTCATATGCAAATCCCTGGAAAGACTTATCATTCAACTAATCAATCAGGACATAAGGAACATCTAAATACAGGACCAGTCTCAGTTTAGATTTGTCAAGGGCAGATCATGCTTACTCACCCTGGTGGATTTTTTTTGGAAAGGTCACCAAATCAATAGATGAAGACAAAATGGTACAGACTGCATACCTCAACCTGGCTAAAGCTTTTGACACAATTCCCCATTTAAGCATAGTAGAAAAGGTAAATAAACTGCAAAAAAACTTGTGTCATCCAGTAGATTACCAACTGGCTTACAGATAGAATACAGGAAATAAAAACAGGGGAAGTTAACTCTAGAGAGAGAGACCAGTCACCAGTGGAGTACCCCAGGGTTCTGTGCTGGGACCTCTACTATTTGGTATCTGCTTTTCTGAAGTAAAAGCAAATAACAAAAGGCTTTGGCTGACTACATTTCAGATGACTGCAAGCTGGTACCAGTGATTGAATTGGCAAATGACTTTGCAGTCCTGCAGGAAAGATTGTCCCTGATAAATAACTGGTGCCAAAATCATGGATGGAAACTAAATGCCAAAAATGCATTATTGTATCCTTTGGGAAGTCATCTACACAGGGAATTATATGTCAATTGTGGTGAGCAAGTCCTTCTATATTGTACAACATAGAAACAAAGGAATTGTGCCTAGATATAGGGATGCCATTTTTTTCCTTTTATTCAGCCCTCATTATGCTAATCATTGAATAGAATGCCCATTTTGGCACATATTTGTCCAGACACCTGCAAAAACTGTTACACCCACAGAGATAATGTACAAACAGGATACAAGGCCTAAGCAACATGACATGCAGACTGCTAAGAGGTGATTTCTGTTCTGGCATACAAGGCATCCTCAGACACAATACTGATGGATTTACAGCACATCAGCAAGTCAATGGCATCAGAAATTCTCAGTTTATGGATATAAACATCTTTTGCAGCATCAACAGAATGGTTTGGATGGACAGGTATATTTCTACTGCTGCTATGGAACAGAGGTCCCATCCACATAAACAAAGTTCATCCCTGTCCATACTCAAGAACAACTTGGATTAATGGATAGTAAACTGAAAATTTACCCCAGGACTGCATCCTGTACTACAAATGGACAGAGGCAGCTCCTAAATGCTTTATCCCATGCATGTGTCCCCTCAAATTATCCATGTTGTGATCCTAGTTATTCTCATTAAGGGTAATATATAATTATCGACTATGGGATACTAAGGCTAATCTCTAACAAAATAGGATAGGTTAATTCCAGGACAAAAAGGGAAACTGGATAGGCTTAAATGGTCCTCAGGGGCAGCTAGCCTACTACTATCCTGTGAAAATATGAACCTATAAGATGCATTTTGTCTGTTTCTGTGCAATGAAATGTTTCAGCCATAGGTAACTATAAAGTTAGACATATAGACTACACATTTACCAGACTGGACAAGAAGAGGGTGACTGTATGGTATTTGGTGCCAGGATTCATCATGTTCATGATGTCTTAAAGATGATAAAGGCACTTAAACAAGGCAAATATGACTACAACCTTGTGGTTGCTCTGGTGGGAGTGAATGACCTAAGGTACTATAACAGGACAGGAAACATGAGGGAGCTTGCTATGCAGGTGTTAGAGTAGGAAAGACTGTAGTCTTGAGTAGTAGCAGGCCTTCACCAAGAATGATACCTAACTAAGACAAGATAATTGGTTTTAACAATTGTCTAAGTAGTGGGTGTCATTCTAAGAGAATTCAGTATGTGTTCACCTAGAACAAGATGGTAAGACTTCCTATGTTGCCAGAGATGGTTTGCATCTTTTTTACAAGGAATTATGCATACTGCCTAAAGCCTTTTCTGCCCCTTTTTGAATATTCTAGCATAACATACTCAATCTCCACTTTGGACAACATCATGGTGACACTACTCAATGCTAGAAAAAGAAACAAAAATTTTGCGTAACTTTGGACCCTCCTGCAACTCAAATGCATTCATATTTGTGTAGTTATTGAGATATGGTTTCAATGCAGTGATGGCACTCTCTCTCTATACCGGGGTTTAGTGCCTATCATCCCTTCAGACCGATAGGTAACTGTGAGGGTGCATCTATGTTCATCAAAAATATCACCGCCTTATGTCAGATTGTCCGCAACCCTAAACTGGACCCCTGGAGATCCAAATCATCTTTAACATTCCAACTACCCAAGCATTCATTGATACACTTACACCTCAAAAATGGTATGTTCAGCAGTGTGACTTTGTTAATGCCAATGTACTGCAGAAAATTGTAAAACTAGAGGCTCTAATATCCTTCGTCTGGTCCTTACCAGCCTAGTATTTCTCTGTACACCACCCTGAATCTCCTCAACCATGGTTAAATCTGACCACAAGTCAGTTATCTTTTCCAGTCCTAGTTGTAATACTCTACCACCAAATGACACTATATTAAGGGACTTCTTCGGGGCAAACCAATTTCAGCTTGAAGAAGATTTAAGCATAATTCTCAGCAATCCCCTGCAAATGGACCCATCTGAGAGAGATGACATATTCATCTCTGACATTGACAAACTCCAAAACAGCTGCATAGAAAAGTCAGTACCTCTCCCCCTTAATGTAATGGAAAGATCAGGAATAAACCCCTCTGGTGAAAATCACATATTAATAAAAGGTATAATAAATTATGGAAAATGATGAAAAGTTATAAGAAATCTCCATCTCCTTATCTCAGGACCACAGTGTAACATGAGAGCAATTAAATTATGAGTATTATTAGAAAACCTAAAGTGTAATATGAGTTTAAGGTTGCTACAGATACCAAAAGGATATTGCATATCTTTCTTCAGTTATGTCAGAAATTTAAGGAACAATGTCCAGTAATGCACTCAGCTCATTGACAATAATATCACACATTACAGTTGCAAGGATATAGCCATTATATTAGCAGGAAATTTAGTGCTACCTTTACCCTGTCTACCCACATTGTTCCCCAAATTTTCAAAAACATTTAGATTCCCCTGAAATCACCTTGGAACAAGTTTTAAAATCCCTATCAAAGATTAAAATGATACTTCCATGGGAACAGACTGCATATGCATTCTCATCAGTGTTGAGTACGTACTATCTGAACTTTTCAGTCTTAACCTTTCTACAGAGTTTGTGTCTGATGCCTGGAGAACAGCCACTGTGACTCTCCAAGTTTTGTGTCTGATGCCTGCAGAACAGCCACTGTGACTCTCCAAGCTTTGTGCCTGATGTCTGGAGAACAGCCACTGTGACTCTCCAAGTTTTGTGTCTGATGCCTGGAGAACAGCCACTGTGACTCTACAAGCTTTGTGCCTGATGTTTGGAGAACAGCCGCTGTGAATCTCCATGTTTTGTGCCTGATGCCTGGAGAACAGCCACTGTGACTCAGCAAGCTTTGTGCCTGATGTCTGGAGAACAGCCAGTGTGACTCTCCAAGTTTTGTGTCTGATGCCTGGAGAACAGTCAATGTGACTCTACAAGCTTTGTGCCTGATTTCTGGAGAACAGCCACTGTGACTCTCCAAGATTTGTGTCTGATGCCTGGAGAACAGCCACTGTGACTCTTCAAGTTTTGTGTCAGATGCCCGGAGAACAGCCACTGTCACTCTCCAAGCTTTATGTCGCCACTGTGACTCCCCAAAGTTTGTGTCTGATGCCTGGAGGAAAAGCCGCTGTGACTCCCTAAGTTTTTTGCCCGATGCCTGCAGAATAAACATTGAGACTGTCCTACAAAAACATGGCTCATTTACAGATGCAGGGAATTACAAGCCCATCAGCCTTTCCAACCTTATATGCAAATCCATGGAACATATCTTAGCAGAACTTATTTATGCCAGCACTAAAAATGTAAATGACAGAGATTCCAGTCAGACTGGTTTTGTGACTTTATACACTACTTTGAAAAGGTTACACAGGCTGTAGTCAGTGGTCATTCAGTGCACACTGTTTATTTCAATCTGTCAAAGGTTTTAGACACTACCACCCCATGCTCGGGCTGTTAAAATATTAGACAAATTTAATGTAAACTACCATGTTATCTGCTGGATTGCAGATTGACTATCCAACAGATCCCAGTTTGAAAAAGTTGCCAGTACTCTCTTGGAATGTAAAGCTGTAACCAGTGGGATACCATCGGGATGAGTGCTGACACCTCTCCTGTGGCATTTATTTTTCAGATATCCAGTACAATATCCCAGAAGTGTGGTAGTTCATATTTGTTGATGACTGCAAGCTGGGCAGTTATCTCCTTATCCACTGATGCTAAACATCTACAAGGGTTGGGGTATGCACACACCTTGTGTATTGAAAACAGTTTATAGTTAAATGCAAAAACATAGAGGGTAGGAGCATTTGGTAAAAAAGTCATTCTCACCTCATATTTTGTAAATGGAAATGTCTTCAGAATGGTGGGTACCATTAAGGGAGTTGGGTCGTCATATGGGCAATTCTCTCTGATTTGATCATCATTTTACCACTATAGTCACAAAATCATTCTCTCTCGCTGTCCCAGTTAATTTCCAAGGGAATGTCTTCAAGATCTGAAGAAGTCATCCTTCCACTTCCCTCTTCCCTTATCAGACCCATCACTGAATATGATTTGCCCTTTGGTATGCATAAATTGAAAGATATTGCTCAGCTTGAAAGATCCCAAAGATACCATACCAAGAATGTCAAAGGCCTTAAAACTTTCAGCTATCTTGATAAGTTAGCACAACATCATGTCAACAATGCAGATAGCATAAAACAGCTTGGTGTCATTCAGTACAAATAAACGTAACTTTATCTAGTACTGGCTTTACAGTCTATTCTACATAAACATAAGGGTAGAATTAGCCTATCCCTTTTATAAACAATATGAGGAGCACTGGTAGTTTATCTATGCACTTGTGTAAATTTGGGAAATGAATAATGGCAAGTATCACTGTTACTTTAACATAAATATATTCCAAAAGATCCAAAGTCAAAAAATCACTCATGTGAAAGTCATACATGGTGTGCTTTACCCTGAATGTTAAACTATTTACCTGATACCTAATACTTCAAAGTCAATCAAAAATCACCCTTTGTTGGTACTCCAGTATTTGCAATCCAACCTGGCCATAGATAGGAAATGGATACTAGGACAAACCAAAATTCCAACACTAGACTATCAACAGTCCAAGTATTTAGCATAATCCCTTCAAATAAATAATTTTATTTCTAAAGAGAAAATGTATTCAATTCCAACTCTTCCTCTTCCAAAAATTAGACTGCAGGTTATTCCTTTTGTAGGATTTTAGAGCTTTTGTCCTCATTGTGAGACTAACTTGTGTGACATGGTATCTGTTTGGCTACATCTATGGATGTGGATTTTAAGAATATAGGCTTCACATGGCATTGCTAGTTTGCAGCTGCAGTGTGATCTTGTGCATCGTATGTCTCGTGAATCAGCAGCAGCATTGATCTTGAACACTTAGAATGGGACTTTACACCACTATGCCCTTGCTACGTCAATGTGCATATGATGATGCTTTCTGCTCTTCCATTGTGATCATCTTTGAGTATAAACTATGCCGTGTTTGTTTTTCATTTTTTTTGGATGACTTCTGTACATTTGGATATGATGATTTGCTGTTGTTAAGTGAAGCATTTTGCAATGGATGACACTAAATAAGGGATCTTTATTTTGACATAAGATGTGACTAAACATTAGTTATGTTTGATCACCTACTTCCAACTATTTGTCTTGGAATTTCATTTCATGAATTACTACAGTATGTTGTATGTTATATAGCAGCAATGTCATCTTCTTTGCACATTAAATATTGTTCATTGAGTGGTACACTTATGAAGGCTGTTCACTGTATATTAGAAATTATTCTATACCATTACTGCATGTGGAATATATATATATATATATATATATATATATATATATATATATATATATATATATATATATATATATATATATATATATATATATATATATATATATATATATATATATATATATATATATATATATATATATATATATATATATATATATATTCACAGACACACAGAGACACACACACACACACACACACACACACACACACATATATATACACACACACACACATACACACACACACACACACACACACACACACACACACACACACACACACACACATATATATATATATATATATATATATATATGTATACACACACACACACACACACACACACACACACACACATATATATATATATATATATATATATATATATATATATATACACACACACACACACACACACACACACACACACATAGGTGCAGCACATTTGGTAGAAACATATATTTATTGCGTGCATTGATTTTCAGTAAATTTCATCGGGCTTACAGAGGTCAAATTATATTACAGTCGAACTGCAGCAGTTGGACTGTAACACAATTTCAGGAGTTACCTTCTTTCTCTGCAGTTGTGTGACTGTGGTGTTTGTATATCAAATTTCAAGAGGTGTGGGGGAAGAACCCCCCCCCCCACATAAAAGGAGTTCTATTTATTTTATGTTGATTGCAAATTCATGTCATTTGTTTACATTTGATATCATTTTATTCTGTTTTTTTTGCTAGATGTTTGTCATTGATGATGCACTTTTAGATGGATTTTCTGTCGATAAGTTCATCTGTAATGTAAAGGAATATCATTTTATGTATATCTATGATCTATATATATAATAATTCTTTACAGTGCATGGAGCTTTATCTTTTCTTTGTACAACTAGTTATGGAAAAAAAACAAAAAACTCAAACTGTTTTGATGTCTTTCAAAGTCAAAAAGCACTTAGTGTTTGATATCAAACAGACATCAATACACGTCTTACAAGCAAAAAGATTTTGAGAGAAATCATGGACAGATAACTGGCATAAACAGCAAGCAGAAACAAAGTTGTTTTAAATACTACAACTGTTCTTTGCTGACCACTATGGTAATGCATTAGTGCCTAGTGAGAGGCCCAAATGTAATGGCGCTTAGGGAAATGCATAACAATTAAGACTGAGTGTTGTGCAATAGAACTGCTAAACTCAATTTTTTTCCCCCAATATTGGAGCATAGCCAAAGAGCTTAATTCACTATATATCTATATATAAAACAACGGTGATTAAAAATGCTGTGACCAAGAATTTAATGGTTTCACTTTCTTGCATTACACATATAGTATAATATTTATTGCATTCTTTAACAAAACATATTATGACCAGAAATTTCACTGGACCACTAAATCTTTCTTTCTCATACATAAAATTACAACTGAAAATACAGCATAACATGCATAGACATGACATAAAGGCATTTCTAGAGCTTATTGTTTTAAATAATCTGTGGGATTCATGAACAATCATGTAGGCTCCATGTAAAACCTGGTTTACTATCAAAATTTCGAACCACACTCCGTCGACTGTACTATTGTCGAACACGGAACTTCAAAAACGGGAATGTCGAAGTAAAAAAAATCTAGGAATGGGTTTTAACATGGGTCGAGGTAGGTGAGATGTTTGTAGTTCTGAATAATACTGAACACCTACCTCGACCCATGTTAAAACCATTCCTAGATTGTTTTTTTGACTTCGACATTCCCGTTTTCGAACTTCCGTGTTCGACGATAGTACAGTTGACAGAGTGCAGTTCGAAATTGTGATAGTAAACCGCAAAACCTACATGATATTTATGTGTTAGCAGGATGAACAGCAGCACCAGTCACATATGCATGCTGGCAGTCATGCCTACATAAATACAACCAAGTTTTTGTGGCCAACAACAGTGCTGGCAGGCAGAAAACCATGTTGAGAAGCACAAATACACACAGTAAATAAGCAGGCCTGCCTATGGGCAAACTGGTTAAGTGTGCTTTTGCAGACAGCACAAAGAGCTACACAAGGCAGGGAAAGTACACTGAGTGTTCTGTGCTCATAAATGTAACTTATAAATACAGTGATAAGAAAGAGGGGGTGTAAAATGTCAAGGGCAACTATACACCACGGGTTACCAGACAGAAAAAGTATACTGAGACCAATGTGCAGAGAAATCAAGGAGATGCATACAAAAATATGTAAGATGAGAGGATATATGTTCAAATTCTAGTAAAATAATTGATGTGAAGGTGCTTATGTGACAAAGACAAACTTGCAATAATAAAACTTTGCAATACATATATCAGAAGAGTTAATGTTCACACTTCCTGAGCAAATGTAGGTAAATAAAACCAGGGATGATACTATAGGATGTGACAGTTAACACAAATTCACATTGTAACATGACATATGAAGACATACAAAGAGAATTATAGATCTCAATACTCTAATGGTTATAGACCCCATATCTAGATGTGTGTGGTGTTACAAATGTGGGAGCAGAGTGTGACTTATGTAATACCCTTGTGTAAGGCACTTCTGCCTGCACAGTTATAGTACTAGCAGATAAGAAGAGATGCATACAACACATTATGATGCAATGAATTCCCCAGAGTTGTGCGTTGTCGGCATGTGCCAGAGGAGGTAGCAATGAGTATTATGACACTCAAATGAAATTAGTGTGTGACTTAAGAAAGGATCCCTGAGAATGACTGTCATGTCAGCATGTCAGACTGTTGGCAATTAAATGAGTATGCTCATGTGCACACAACTGTGATCAGTCCTATATCAATTTTCCGTGGTCAAAGAAGGTTTTTCTGTATATCTGTATACATACCACCCAAGAACTGGAGCACATTTGTGTATACCACAAGACTCAATGTATATGCCAAGGTAGCACTATCACCATGACATTGGCAGAACAAATGTTTGCTGCCATGAAACCTGAAGCTATGTATCCATGCAATATATCAAGCAGTGAGACTAATATAATGCAATAGTTGTTGTGTGATCTCAATATATTCATACAAACTGAAACTCTATGCTAAATGACATCAGCTGTGTCATGCAAAGGACATGTGCATGAAAAAATGACTTCTACAGCTACGTGGACTTCCAAATGGTGTGAAAAGTAAGAAGTACAATACACTCCTGCATCCATTTACATTCAGAGACTCAATTAGGAGAGTTGCACTGCTGTATTCAGACTCCCTGCCTATTGACTGACACAATCTACACACAAGTGTATTATATGTATGCACCACAGCAGCGATCCATCTTTATTGGTGTGAGAGTGCATTACTGAAATTATGATCTCATCAGTATGTTGCTGACAGTATGCATTTGTGGAAAGAATGAAAAGGGGATGTGGGATTGATCTGACCATGTAAATGTGAGTGGGGATGAAATGAGCAAATCGGTTGAATTAATCCTCTAGTGATGCAATGTTCTTACCATCACACAAGCAAGTTGATTGTTGTGAGATTTGAACCACTTGCCTATCTAGCTACACAATCTGCAGGACACAGTACTTAATGCAAGCACCACAACAGAAGTCTTTCTTTTAGAGTGTGAGACACACTTTATAGAGGATGATATCAGCATTGTGTTACATAGAAGATGATGTTGGCAGAAGGGTCTAACACTGATGTGAAATCACTTTGCAGTGTACAGTTTACTCCAAGCTACAGCTTTATTGAGGCCAACAGTAGTTAATGTTCTATTTACACAACTGCATACACACGCACTCAAGTTGATTGTTGTGAGATTAGAACCTCCTACCTATCTAGCTATGCAATCTACAGAACACAGTACTTAAGTGCCACCACAGAAGTCTGTCTTTTATAGAGCTCCATACACATAGACACACAAAAGTTAATTGCTGTCAGATTAGAACATCCTAGCTATATAGCTATACAATCTATGACAGAGTACTTAATGCAAGTGCCCACTACAAAATTCTGACTTTTGCAGTGTGAGTGAGCACTTTATACAGGATGAATCAGTGTGGTGTAACACAGAAGATGACATTATCAGAAGGGTCTATCATTGATGTGGCTCACCCTAGAGTGTAAAAGTTCTTCCAGACTACTACTTTATTGAGGCCACAAGTAGTTAAGGTCACATTTAAAAGAACTCCATGCATAATGGCATGCATAAAGGTTGACTGCTGTGAGATTAGAACACGCTACATATCCTTTGGCACAATCTAAAGAAACAGTACTCAATGCAAGCACCACTGCAGAAGTCTGGGTTTTGAACTGTGACATCCCAGTGTATACAGTATTAACTTCTTAGTCTGTATCAGAGACAATATTGTGATATAGAAGCTTTTCTGCAAATCCACATTTTTTGATATGATGGAATACATGCAATACTATGAGTGAGAATACATGAGTACTGCTGACTTATGTCAGGAATGCTGTAATTATTGTATATTGCAGAACTGAGAGTGACATGTATCTACCTGTCTTGTGTAGATGACACACACACAAATGTGAAACACAGAATGGACAAAGAATCATCCATGCATCACCAGATTATGATGATGTTATGTAAACCATAATGAATGGTCAGATATTAACAATGATATGTGTTTGCGTCTGGCCAATGTGGACTGTCAGTACCAATCAATATTCAATGATTCAATGCAGGAGGGATAAAATAATGATGATTTATATGTGTCAAGGCTATATGTGGTTGTATATCATTTGTAAGTTTCAGTGTTGCAGTTCATATCCAACTGTCCAGAATGAAGTGTTCAGTTAAGCACACAGATCACTGCATTTCACATGAATACTTTAAACAATTTCCATGTAATGGGGTAATATAATCCATTAGCAAGATTTGTTTCTGTTCCAATTTCCTTCATAATGCACAATACTGAGAAACGTATTAGCACAGATGTTAACAAAGTGTTAACACATGCATGATTAGACTGTGATGTGTTGAACTCAGACTGAGAAGTAACAGTGTTTAGTGGTGTTCACTAAGGCTTCTTGTGAATAGAGGAAATATTGTGATTCCTATTACATGTACAACAGATCTGTTTTATCTTAACATGTTACATACATATGCTCCGCATGTTGTATTATACCTTTTTCATGTTTTCACAAAAGCTCAGTTCACAAATGAAGTGCTGTGATTGTCTTTCCCTTAACCATGATGGTACACTGTCAGCAAACAGAGTTCTCTGCTGAAGGAAAGATTGAAAAACTTCAATTTGGTTTGCCTTCTTTAGTGCAAGCAGGCTAAGTGGCAATGTATGGCCATCAGCACTTTGGACAGTACTTAGTGGAGAAAATCCACCTGTAAAACTAACTTTCCCTATGGCACTAGGTTTAAGCCCACCAAACTAAATTAAAGAGCAAAGCTGAAGCAGCTTTTGATTACCAGTATGCTAATCATTTTCCAAAGAAATTCAGACTATGATTATTATAATCATTTTTTATCACTCACTTTAAGAATATCTTGGAATGGCTATTATAAATATGCTTCCTGGAAAAATTGCATGAATAACAGCTACTGCAAATAATATTTTATACCTAGTACATACAGCATATGCTTCAATGGAAATCACAAGTTAATTGGAAATACAGTTCAGTTTAAGGCAAACATTGAAAGCATTTTGCACTAACATATAAAATGCCATTTAGCATGACATAGTACAGCTTCTTGTTGCTAGACCTCTTGCAAATGCTGAGGACTACAACTGATAAAACAGAAGGGGATAAGACAGTTGCACAGGCAGCACATTCATTGGAAAGACACATAAAAATAGGCCATAAAAGTTTCACATAATACTGAGTTCAAACCATTATCAAGACCAAAAATTAAGTTTACAAAGTTGATCATTACCATTACACCCTCCCAAGGAATCCTACTTCACATGTTTCAAAATCACACCTTTGAAGGGATAGTGATAAATATGACTCAGTCATTGTCCATGCTGGTGTGAATGACCTGAGACGTACCTCCCTGGACTACATGAAAAGAGAC
Source organism: Protopterus annectens (assembly GCF_019279795.1). Taxonomy (NCBI): domain Eukaryota; kingdom Metazoa; phylum Chordata; order Ceratodontiformes; family Protopteridae; genus Protopterus; species Protopterus annectens. The sequence goes on along the minus strand of NC_056734.1, from coordinate 644,343,146 downwards.
ATAGAGGAGCTCTCTGAGCATGTAGCCCAGACCGGTATGACCCTGACCTTGAGTAGCATCTTACCCTCACCAAGAATGATGCCACAATATGAAGACAAGATGATCAATTTCAACAATTGGCTTAAGTGTTGGTGTCATTCAAAGGGGATCCAATGCCTGTCAGCCTGGGATGACATGCTCGACAAGCCACGATGCTTCGCTAGGGACGGCTTGCACCTGTCACCCTGGGCTTTCGGATATTGGCAAAGGCTCTTGCTACCCCCATAGTGCCTTTTTTAGGCAAGGCTCAAAAGACAAACCCACCTCCATAGGTATCACAAGGGATAAGAAACTAAGAGTAATGGCTACTCAATGCCAGAAGTCTAAACCTCAAGATGCACGCACTCGAAACTCTCCTTAGCATGGAGAACATCGATATCTGTGCAGTAACAGAAACCTGGTTCAAGGCTCCCGAGAGCACCCCAGCACTACCAGGTTATACCTCATACCATGCTTTTCAGCCCCAAAACTTGGACCGAACCACAAAAGGAGGGGGAGTATCAATATTTGTCAAAGATACCCACACCTCCAGGTTGGTGGCACAGCACGAAGCATCAGAGACTATCCATGTGCAACTAACTGTGGGTAAAACTGCCTTCCAGTTTATAGCCTGCTACAGACCACCCTCCCAAACACAGGAACCCCACTTGGCCTTCCTGAGAATACTGGAAAATATGAAGGTCTCACCAAACACCATTATATTGGGTGACTTCAACTACCCAAACATAGACTGGGAGCATTACTCTAGCTCCAACACCCTAGCCCAAAGGTTCCTAGAATTTATAAACTCAAATGCTATGGAACAACTTGTTACCACTCCCACAAGAGGGGAAAACATACTGGACCTGATCATCACCAACATGGGGACACTATGCTCCAGACCAGAAGTGTATCCCTCACTGGTAAGATCAGACCATAAACTAATCTCACTGGATATTCACATCCCGACCTCACCCCCTGCCCAGAAAACCACAGTGAAAAACTTCTCTAAAGCAAATTTCACACGCCTCAAAACCGAGGCAAAATTCTTCAAAGCCCCCGGGCCTGTGGAAAATACGGCCCAGACCGCAGAATCCTTTATAAACGCATTCTATGAACACCTTCAGGAATGCATGGATCATGCAATCCCAAATAAAACCAAGACCCAATCCTCCAAAGGCAGACGTCCTGTCTGGTGGACCCCAGCCATAAACAAACTATACAATAGAAGGAGGAAGCTACTACATGATAGAGCAAAATCCCAAAAAGGGAAGGCATCTCTGATCAGTATTAGCAAAAAACTACGGGCACTCATAAAATCGTCTAAGGCCAGCTTCGAGAGAAAAATTGCACAGGACACTAAGGATAATCACAAGGCTTTCTTTAGTTATGTTAGGAACCTGGGTGGGAATTCCCAGATATGCTCAGAATTAGTCCAAAATGACAAAAAATACACCAAGCCCACAGACATTGCCAACATCCTAGCTGACAGGTTCAGTGCAAACTCCCCCCTCCCCACCAAAAGGGCAAATATCTATCCCAACAGAGTGCTGCCCCCCTCACATCTCAGATGCTCAGGTAAGAGCCGCCCTCTCCAAAGCAAAAAACACAGCATCAATGGGACCAGATGGTGTCCCGGGCTGTGTCCTACATGAACTCCAAGAAGAGCTAAACCCAAACATAAAACTACTGTTCAATTTTAGCCTTACTACAGGATATGTACCCAAAGAGTGGCGTACAGCAACAGTGGTCCCTCTCCACAAAGGTGGTGCCTCAACGGATCCTGGAAACTATCGCCCCATAAGCCTGACTAGCTTGGTCTGCAAAGCTATGGAAAGGATCATCATGAACCTCATAAATAAAGATATTGGGGACCTACAGACACTGGATCCTACCCAGTTTGGCTTTGTTAAGGGCAGATCCTGCCTCTTGAACCTGGTCGATTTCTTTGAAACAGTCACCAAGGCCATTGACAAGGGGAAGGTGGTCCACACAGCCTACCTGGACCTCGCAAAAGCCTTCGATACAATACCCCACTCGGGCATTATAGATAAGCTCACCAGCTTAAATATAAACCCCTATGTCACTAGATGGGTTGCAAACTGGCTCAAGGACAGAACCCACATGGTTAGAATTGCTGGAGCCATGTCAGACTCCAAACCAGTTACAAGTGGCGTCCCACAAGGCTCAGTCCTGGGACCTCTCTTGTTCGGTATATATTTCTCGGCAGTACAGGCCAACACGGAAGGACTGTGGCTGACCAAGTTCACAGATGACTGCAAACTGGGTGCCATAATCAACTCTCCAGCCGACACAAGCATCCTCCAAAAGGGCCTCATAGAAACAGACAACTGGTGCCAGAGCCATGGCCTCAAGCTAAATGCCAAAAAGTGTATAGTCATCCCCTTTGGCAAAAACAAAGTGCCCACAAATTACCACATAGGTGGTAATCCATTAAGTACAGAAGAAGTCATTAGGGACCCAAGTTGATAGCAATCTCTCATTTGACAACCACGTGGCCAAAGTGGTTAGAAAAACATTTTATATAGCCCACCTAATCATGAAGGGATTCACATCTAGATCAGGGAGGTCATCGTGCCTCTTTACTCATCCCTCATCAGGCCCATAATTGAGTACAATGCCCCTTTTGGGATGTACCTTACCAGACACCTGCAGCAACTGGAAAGACCCCAAAAGTACCTCACTAAGAGGATCAAAGGGCTCAAACAGATGCCATATGCTGCCCGGTTAAAGAAACTCCAGCTCTACTCAGTGGCATACTGCCTGCTCAGAGGTGATCTGTGCCTGACGTATAAAGCCATGTCCAACCCGGAATTAATGGACATGCTGCACCTCAGAAAATCCAAATCCCATCGAGCTACGCACTCAAGAGACTTGAACCTCAGCACTGAAATAAATAGGACATGCTGGAGGGACAGATTCATAACCCAGAGGCTCCCTTCACTCTGGAATAAAATCCCAGTCCAGGTTAGGCAGAGTCCCACATTGACTCTCTTCAAGAGGAATCTTGATGAGTGGATGGGAAATCGTAGGTTTACCCCGGCTATCACTTCTGTGTCACTGTTAGACAGAGGCACAGTATACTAACCTCAAAAAAAGGCATAGCAAAATTAATTTAAAATGGGTGGCGAAAGCCAAACACACTCTGGCTAGGCTTATAAATGCCCTAGGGCAGATAGCCTAGTATGAACCTATGAACCTATGAACCTATAACCTATTCAGCCAATGGAAGCTATAGGTTTTATTCTTCAGCAAAGTAATGGCAAACTGAACATGCCATAACATGACATTTACATGCATCAGCCTCCAGAATAGTCAACTGTACAGAAGGGTAGAAGAGAAGGGATGAAGACAGAGACAGATATACAGACACATATGAAATGGTGGTGTTATGGGGCATTAATATACATCTTTATGGCATGTTGTCAGTATTCTTCAGTCATGTTCTGCATCAGTAACTCATGGCACTGGGGATCAAGAAGCTGTAGGACAGGCAAACCCTCATGAAGACGTGAGTAGAATAAGGGTGGTTTACTAAATCTTCCTTATGACCATGGATGTGTTGGCAAATGCTTAACTGGATAAAACGTAAGATACAACATCACAGTAAAAATTATTGTAACATACATCTGGAATTGAACCCTTGATGCTAATGTCAAAAATGGATCTTCAGACAACTGATGTATATCAACACACCACAAATGAAGTTGCAGTTGGCTACATCCAATACTTAAAAAATTTTAGAGTAACTATTGCCAATGATTTCCTTTCCTCTGCGTTTAGTCTGTATTCTGATAGTGCAGCATGTTTAATCATGTTTGCTGAGGATAACTGGACTATGGCGGCTGATGCCAACAATTGACTAGGTTTTACCAAAAGACATGAACAGCCATTCACTGTCACTCATCTTTGCTGCATGATGCCAAAGTCCGCACAAACTCTGAGGGGGGAAAAATAGAAGATTTGCTTATGGACCATTTCTGGCCATACATGCTGTGTGTGATTCTATTTTCTGACCAGAATAAATCTGTGAAAAATGGGGTTGACAGGAAAGTGGTGAAATGGGAAGGCAAGCAGATGGGAGAACACTGCAGAAACAATAGAAGAAGTTTCAGTCAGTTAAAGGGAGAGAACCATAGCTATCTACTTCTTCACAGCAAAACTGAAGTGTAGACAGAATTTGTTGAATTTGGACTGTCACCATACCAAGGGTAGGTGACAACAACAGAATGATGTTGCAGAGCCAAATGTACCAAATCAAGTGTGTGAAGATGATACACAAGTGAAGTGGAGAGCTATGTACAGGTAGCTATTGTTTTTGGGAAATGTGCACATTTTTACTTCTTTAATTCCAAATAGAGAGAAATGCTGGATAAGGTAATTAGGATGTGAGGGCCAGGTTGAAAGGTTAAATGAGAAGGCAGGTGCAAAAGCACAGAACATACAAGACAGACAAGAATGGTGATGGAAACTGAAGGTTGGGGAACACCATGATAGGAACAGGTAGGGGACATCAAAGGTACAGTATGTCATGTCTGAGAACAGTGATAGTCTAGTCCTTGCCCTCAGAATTGTCTTCACTGTCTTCTGCCTCAATTTCTTGTGTCAGTCCTTGATGTGGCCATCTTGGCAATGTGATAAAGCACTTTTTCTCCATGGCCAATTTGGGCAGCGGTGCCCATTTCCATTACACCCTGAACCAGTTCTATCAGTTACTGGTGGGTGACAAAATCACCACCTCCACTAATACTCCTCCTGGAGGCTACCAGTGTACCCTCCAGGATTAGTGTTAATGGAGGGTACCCTGTACCAGCTGCTGAGGCAGAGATACCTGATGCAGATGGGACAGGTAGGGCAGGGGTTGTGGAGGCAGCACTGACAGCTTGGGACCCTAAAGTGGTGGGTGTCTGTGCTGCAACCTTTGGAGGAATGGCGTGCCAATCTACAGTGGTCGGTCTACCTCTATGCTGTAAGTCAATTTTTGTTGCAGAAATGTATGACAGAATATTTTTAAGACATATAAACTATCTACCCCCCCAAAAAAAAAGAGAGAGAGAGAGAGAGAGAGAGAGAGAGAGAGAGAGAGAGGTGGCGTGAGACAGAAACAGAGCCATGGCATATAACATGACTATACAATTTCAGAAAATAAACTGTTATGATTATCCAGTCTATACACCTTTGCCACATCCAGGTATGATAGGAAGGTCTTACTCTGTTGTACCATTAATTAATTGCACTGCTATGATATCATAAATACAACTATTTGTTACAGTATTACCATATTGCATACAGTTACAATGGTTATTATGCTTGTAGTAAGACCTGATACATACCTACCCCGTTCCTCACCGAGGTGAGTTATCCTCTCCTGTTGCACTTTACAGTTCACAGCAATGCCTTTAACAGCTGTAAAACACAGAAGAAGAAGACAAGAGAAACATGAAAGCACATTGAATCTTGGCTGGGTGCTGTATTCTGTATCATTTAATGCAGATGCATCCATATACTTGCACAAACGAAAGATGTCAGCAGTTGTAAACTCTTCCTTCCATCGGCTAAGGATGTCTTTCTTGTGTCATTTAAGGTGACTATAGTGGTGACAGCAATTCTCTTTAGTGCATGGAATGCCAAAAGCACTGCAGACAGCCTTGGCTAACCTGGTCCACACCTCAGTCTTAGACTGAGATGCAGTATAGTTCCCCCTGCACTAGACTATGGTTGCAGTGCTTCATGAGGTGTGCCACAAAAATCCTGGACTCCTCAAACTCCACCTCTATACGCTGAATTTAGCATCATTATCTCCCACACCAGCCATGTCTGCAGAAGTCAAGTAACAATTCTAAGTATAAATTGGCACCAGACTGCAATATCAAGTTTAACAATTTCTGTGTAAACATGTGCAACTATGCCAAGTGCATTTGCAGTATGCAAAGCACAGAGAAACATTTGCAAATAAAGAGAAAGTTATTTTATCAAACTGCAATGAAAGTGTGAAACATGGCAGTGAGAGTTGCCATGTGTGATGCTCAGTCTAATTATACTTTTGGTCAGCACTGAGAGGCTCAATGGCTTTGACCATTATCTTTAGTGTTTCAGAGGTTAAGTAGGATTACCTGGCACATATCTTTCTAGAATTATACACTGTAAAAAGTTAGTTGACCAATGTAGGAATCAAACAAGAGGAAGAAATAATGCATACATTTCAATCAAGGTGATTATTTCTCAATGGTAAAGCAGAACTCCCTTTCAACTATGTTCATTACAGATAAACTGCATTCAGTATAGATGGAGATATAGATCAGATAGGGCTGTACATGTGTGACTTTAGGAGGTTTTATGAAATCAGAAAAAAATGCAAAGTAACCACTAATGAACAAAAAATGGCATACATGGAGCTGGAGAGCAGCTGATGCAGTAAAAACAAGGATGATATCACCAGTAGATTCAAAGTGCAAACAATTTATTCCACACAAAGTATATGCACAAGCTTTCGTTCCCTGCTCAGTCAGGAACTTCAGGTCTTACTACAAGCATTTCACAAAGAAGGATTTCCTGACCACTGTGGCAATGCAATTATCAAAGGAGAGACTACTGTCCACCTGTGTCCCAAGGTCTCTTATCACACTTTCGGTGTTAAGTAGACTACCGCCTATGTGGTAGTTGATGGTTACAGAGTTTTTATCAAAGGGAATGACAATGCACTTTTTGGCATTGAGCTTAAGACCATGTCTTTGACACCAGGCATCTGTCTCAGTGAGGCCCTTTTGTAGGATGTCCACATCATTAGGAGTTTTGATTATGGCTCCTAGTTTGCAATAATCTGCAAATTTAGTTAGCCAAAGACCTTCTGTGTTAGCCTGTACTTCAGTAAAATGTATATGCCCTTTTCCCCACTGTAGTCCTATCATGGAGTTAGTATATATAGTTAGGGGATGTGTGGATGGTGCAGCCCCCCACATTGTGGGGTGTGGGGGGTGCAGCCCCCTCACCTAGTTTGCTTTTATATTATATTTCACCAAAAGCTTCAGTACAATGCATTTTAAAACATAGACATGCATACTTACAACACCAATGAATAACTCTTTCCAGAAGACAATATATACCCAAACTAAGTGGGGGGCTATGCCCCCACCCCCCAATTATATATACTAACTCTAGGATCACACTACAGTGGGGAAAGGGGCATATACCTTTTACTTGCTTTACAGTACTCTACACAGTGCCATTACTTCACTTCAGTGAAATGAGATTCTGTGAAATGAGTTTTCAGCAATTTGAGTTTTCAATGATTTGGTCAGGGTGAATTGAAATTCAGTGAAATGAGCTTTCACTGAAACAAAGTAGACCTGTTACATCACAGCATGGTGGAATGAGTCCCTAAAGAAAGGAAAAACAGGAGGAGCAGGCGAGATCTGAAGAAGAAATATGGACATGGGAAAGAAAAAGAGATTTAGTATGCTGCAATATTTATGTAAAATAAAAGCAAGAAAACAAAAATAATAAATACAGAAACAGCGCACCAAATATATTTGAATAGAAATACAGGTAAATGCATCCATAAATGGAAAATTTTACAATACAAAAAAATAAGAAAACAGAGTAAAAGTAGAAAAGAGGATAAGTAATGTAGAATTTAAAGAAATAGAAATTGAGGTTACAGATTATGTGAAGTATAAAATTTAGTGTAGAGAATCTAACTCATATAACATCACAGCAGGTTGGAGAATGGATCCCCAAATTAAGGAGAAACCAGTGGAGTGGAAAGCATCTGATCAGTTGCCATATGAAGATACTTTGGAGCCTTTCATAGGAAACCAGTACAAACATTCAGTTGAAGTTGCACAGCAAGAGAAGGAACAGGAAACTGTGGCAACTCTGACATAGTCAATGTTGTGGAGTGTTGTGGAGTGATAGGCTAATGAGTTCTCATACGAAAGAGCAACAGATGACATAGGATGAAACTGAAGATCATCATCTTCTTTTGGCTGTTCCCGTTAGGGGTCGCCACAGCGGATCATCTGTTTCCATTTCTTCCTGTCCTCTGCATCTTGCTCTGTCACACCAACCACCTGCACGTCCTCTCTCACCACATCCATAAACCTTATCTTAGGCCTTCCACTTTTCTTGTTACCTGGTAGCTTCATCCTTAGCATCTTTTTCCCAATATACTCAGCATCCCTCCTCAGCACATGTCCAAACCAATGTAATCTTGCCTCTCTGGCTCTGTCTCCAAACCTTCCAACCTGGGCTGACCCTCTAATATACTTATTCCTAATCCTGTCCACCCTTGTCACACCCAGTGCAAATCTTAACATCTTTAACTCTGCCACATCCAGCTCTAACTCCTGACTTTTTGTCAATGCCACTGTCTCCAACCCATATAACATAGCTGGTCTCACTACCCTCTTGTAGACCTTCCCTTTCACTCTTACTGGTACTCGTCTGTCACAAATCACTCCTGACACTCTTCTCCACCCACTCCATCCTGCCTGTACTCTCTTCTTCATCTCTCTTCCACACTCTCCATTACTCTGAACTATTGATCCCAAGTATTTAAACTCTTCCACCTTCACCACCTCTACTCCTTGCATCCTCACCATTCCTCTATCCTCCCTCTCATTCACACACATATATTCTGTCTTAGCCCTGCTGACCTTCATTCCTGTTCTCTCTGGAGCATAGCTCCATCTCTCCAGGGTCTCCTCCACCTGTTCCCTACTCTCAGTACATATCACAATGTCATCTGCAAACATCATAGCCCACGGGGACTCCTGTCTGATTTCGTCTGTCTACCTGTCCATCATCATTGCAAATAAGAAAGGGCTCAGAGCTGATCCTTGATGTAATCCCACCTCTACCTTAAACGCATCTGTCACTCCCATCGCAGACCTCACCTCTGTCACACTACCCCCGTACATATCCTGTACCACTCATACATACTTCTCTGACACTTCCGACTTCTTCATACAATACCACAACTCCTCTCTAGGCACCCTGTCATATGCTTTCTCTAAGTCTACAAAAACACAATGCAACTCCTTCTGTCCTTCTCTGTACTTCTCCATCAACACTCTAAGAGCAAACATCACATTTCTAGTGCTCTTTCCTGGCATGAAACCATACTGCTGATCACTAATCATAATGTCCCATCTTAACCTAACTTCCACTACTCTTTCCCATAACTTCATGATGTGACTGATCAGTTTAATCCCTCTGTAATTACTACAGCTCTGCACATCACTTTCTTAAAAATTGGTACCAAAACACTTTTTCTCCATTCCTCAGGCATCCTCTCACTTTCCAAGATTTCATTAAACAGTCTGGTTAAAACCTCCACTGCCATTTCACCTAAACATCTCCATGCTTCCACAGATGTGTCATCTGGACCAACAGCCTTTCCATTCTTCATCCTCTTCATAGCTATCCTTACTTCCTCCTTACTAATCCATTGCACTTCATGATTCACTATCCCCACATCATCCAACTTTCTCTCCCTCTCATTCTCTTCATTCATCAACCCCTCAAAGTACTCTTTCCATCTGCTCAACGCACTCTCCTCACTTGTGAGTGTGTTTCCCTCATTATCCTTTATCACCTTTACCTGCTGTACATCTTTCCTAGCTAGGATGAAACTGAAGATAATGTGGCAAAAGAAGATGCCCTGGAACTTTCTAAAGAATGCCTACAGGAAATGGAGAACAAAGAATGTGCCTTCACTTTAGAAGAAAATGATCTAATCGAAGGGTTCTTTGATTTAATAGAAATGGACAGACGTTAATATCAATGAAAAAAGAGACTGCAGAAAGTCAATAAAACCCAGAAAGTTAGAAACAAACACAGTAATTAGGACTGTGTTTTTTTTAATTTCTCCAAATCTTTTGGGTTTCTAATATCATGATGGGAATGGACCCCATTCCTAAGTCAAAGTACAATTAAAGTTCATGAAATTAGTATTGTTTCAATCTTTGATGTCAGCCAGAATTGCCCTTTGCAGCACCCGCAATGTGCCCAGTAATGACTCCTTCTGCCATTTGTATGGACTTACATGTACTGGTAACATGTCTAAATACGATTGTTGATTCTTTTTTATAAGACCCTTTGCTCCTACTACTACTGGGACTGTCTGGGTATCTGTCTTCCAAGTTGGTCTTGTTTCTGCCTGCAAATTCTGATGTTTTATGAATTTGTCTCTCCGTATGCTAGACAGTGTAGCACTGGGTGTGGAAATTTCAATGATCAATGCTACTTTTGTCTTCTTTTCGTGGACCACTATATCCGGCTATCTAGCATCTATCTTTTGAACCAGTGGTAATGGATGATCCCATGTGGTGTAAAATTCATCATTTTCTATGATGTTTTGTGGCTTTGTTTCCAGTGTTTTTCAGCCACTTTATTACCATAATATTTGCACAATCCCCAGTGCAACAGTCTTGCCACATTATTATGCTTTTCAGTATACAGTCCTTCTGCCATTAGTATGTCACAACTAGCAACAAGGTATGTGACTGTTTCCAATTCGGTTTTACAAAACCTACATTTGTCTGTTTCTCTCATGTGTTCAATGGGCTTTGTAAACGTATGGGTATGCAGCCCACATGACAAAAATGCTAAATGGACAGAAGAAGTACAATAAAGTATAGAATAAGGATTTAAAATGTACAAGATATGAAATGGGATGAAGTAATGGCCAGAGAGTTTGAAACAAAGTTAAGAAAAGCTCCTAATTTAAAAAAAAAAAAACAGGCCCAATACATTACCTAACTTCTGGCTAAAAGTATTAAAATCTTTACATGAAGATTTATTCATGAGTAAGATCTATTTATATGCTCATTCTGAAAAAAAACACCAGCCTGGTTAACAACAGGAAAAACAATACTCCTGCATAAGAGTGAAAGTACAAGCCATCCTAAAAAACTATAGGCCAGAAACTTGCCTTCTGATGACATATAAACTATACACTAGAATTGATGCCAACAGAATTTATAGTCATTTAGAAAAAAAATATCTATGATGGCAGTAAAATAAAAGGGTAATAAAAGAAAGCCATATGGAACAAAGGATCATTTGTTGTTAAATAAAGTCATAATGGAGAACTGCAAAAAGGGGAATAATCTAAGTATGGCATGGATATACTATACAAAAGCATTTGATAGTACCTCACATTCATGGATAAAAGAGTGCTTAAAGTGTTTAAGATACACCCTACACTGACCAATTACATTACATCAACCATGGAGCAGTGGTGAACCACTTTGCAGTTAAGCCATGATAAAGGACAGATTATTATTCCAGGGATAAAAATACAAAGGGCATATGCCAGGGTGACTCTGTCATTGCTACTATTATGTCTTGCCCTTAACCCATTAGGTTGTCTACCTAACAGATTAGGTCATGGCTACAATTTGGCTCACAGAAAACAACAAAGTATAAAGGCTTCTCATCTTCTTTTTGTAAATGATCTAAAACAGTAGAGTTCATCAGACGAGGAACTGAAAGCACAACTGCAAGTGGTCAAAACTTTTTCAGAGAGTATAGGAATATTATTTGTTCTTGATAAATGTGCAAAAGCAGCCATTAAAGCAGAAAACCTGCAGCACCAAGAAAACATCAGTTTGGGACAGGAATGTGATATAAAAGAAATTGAGCAAGAGGGAGTGTATAAATATTCGGGAATTGATAAAGGAGAAACAATAAAACATTAACAAATGTGAATAAAACTTCATAAGGAATATTTTAGAATACTTAAATTAATACTAAAAACAGCACTGACATCTAGGAACAAAGTCCAAGCTATAAACAAATTACAGTTTGGGCATGACGGACTGGCCCCAAAAGGTGTTGAATAGGCTGGACAGGAAAACAAGAAGCATAATTCATGCTCATCAAATGTTTTATAACATCAGCGCATACTAAGATTATATATTCCTCGTTCTGAAGGTGGTATAGACCTCCTTGAAATTGATTACATGTATAGATCTGCAATCATGGGACTGCATAAATATCTGCTGATCTCACAAGCCCCAGTCATACAGAAAGTTTTGAAACATGAGAAGAATAAGTCTAATATGACTTCCCTGCTTAGTTTATGAGAAGCAAATTGGCATCAAGCAGGAATGGAAATCAAACCAGAAGTAGATAAAAATCAGGCAGCAACTGAATCTGCCAAAAATAAAAGAAAGAATATAAGGTGAAGGATCAGATGAAAAGGCAAGAAATATGGAAAATGCATAAATATAGTTGCATGTATAGAAAACTCTTGTAACAACCCCATGTTCATCAGGATCAAATCTAGGAATGGTTATGGAAAGGTGAATTTAAACCAAAAGACAAAAGGCTAAAATTGGTAGCTCAAGATACTGGACTACTTTTATGTTGGTTTACAAAGTCCATTGAACATGTTGGAGAAACAGACAAATGTAGGTTTTGTAAAATAGAATTGGAAACAGTTGCACATCTTGTTACTGGTTGTGATATGCTAATGGCAGAAGGACTGTATACTGAAAGGCATAATAATATGGCAAGACTCTTTTATTGGAGATTGTGCAAACATTATAATACTGAAGTAGCTGAAAAACACTTAAAGCATGAGTCACAAAGTATCGTAGAAAATGATGGTTTATATCACATGGGATCATCCATTATCAGCAGTTCAAAAAATAGATGCAAGAAAAACAGATACAGTAGTCCATGAAAACAAAATAAAAAATAGCATTAATCATTGAAATCACCACACCCAGTGACTACAGTGTCTTATGTACAGAGATAAAAAAAGTCATAAAATACCAGAATATGCAGGCAGAAATGAGGGTAATGTGGACGAAGGATGCCCACACAGTTCCAGTAGTAGTAAGAGCAACAGGGTCTTATAAAAATAATTTAAAATCATATTTAGATATGTTACTGATACATGTAACTCCATACAAATTGCTGGAGTCTTTACTGGGTACATTGTGGGTGCTGTGAAGAGCACTTCTAGCTGACCTCAAAGATTGAAACAGTATTAATTTCATGAACTTTAATGATACTTTGACTGAGGAATGGGGTCCATTCCCATCATTTTATTTGAAATTCAAAAGACTTGGAGAAATTAAAAACTCAGAGGGCTGAATCTACACTATATAAATGTCATGGTGCAATTATGTAGGTGGAAGGAGTGGAGACTGGATAGAGACAGACAATTTCTTCTAGTTACTTTGAGGAGATTGTTTTACAAATTACTGCATTATTTCATAAGGCATGTTTGTAGTCTTCACAAATTGCTTTCATTTTCATATTTTTAATCTATTTTAATATGCAATAGAAAAAATAATTTGGGTATTTATACAATGTTAAAAATTAATTGCTGGAATACTGCACATTTGCCAGTTTTTGCTGGGCTTTGCAAGTTAGTGTGGTTAAAGCACAGCATTATGTTATCATTTGCTAGTAGAATTTCACAGCTATACTGTGTTTCCCATCCACTTCAAGAGGTTGTGCATGTGTACCTAAAATAAGTGTTAGGCTTCTTGGATGGCCCCTGGTGACCTGCATAGCAGTGGAGAGACCAATGGAAATTGTTTGGGCAGTTGGACTTTGAATTTTGCCTAATTATTGATAATATTGCCATCAAGCAGACATTTACACAACAGCTGTCATGCTTTTAGAAACGTTAACAGAATGGATGTAATGCTAGTGTACTCATTTTTGTTTTTTTTTATGGGGGGAGGGGGCAACCTTAACTTTTGTGTACTCCAAAATTAGTGTTCAATTATTTTGTATTGAAGATGGGTGCACTGATTTTCTTTGAGGAGAATGTTTTCTGTATGTGCTACAAATGTTTTTTCTATTACATGTCATACCAGATTATGGCACCCAGAACATCTGTTCCACAAAAGCCATCTCTCAGTGATGCAGAGAACAAGGTCATCATTCAAGCCTTATGCTGCCATGGAGCCTTCCTACTTGACAGAGGCAAAGGTGATATGGCATCAATATAAAGCATATGGCTGCTGGTGGTTGCTGATAAAAACGTGGTGGGCAGACATGCCAGAAATTATAATCAGGTCCTGCACTGTGCCACTGGTATGATTAAGGCCGCAGACAGGAGGGCAGCTGTGGAAGCACAAGAACAGATGGATACATGTAGGGGTCCTGCTATGGAACCACCACTGACTGAAGATAAGCATTTCCTGTCTACTCTCAGAGATCCAGAAAGCTCAGGAGAGGGTTCACACAGACTCCTTGTAGATGCTGATGTGGACAACAGGCCAAGACAGTCTCAATAAGAAATCTCAGGTATATATATATATATATATATATATATATATATATATATATATATATATATATATATATATATATATACATGTCTCTATCTCTCCTCTCTCATTGATGAATTATCTAGACTGATAGCAATATGACTTGTGGACTTATTTTAGTATTGTTTGGATGACACGGACCATGTGGTTTATGGATAGGAGAGTTCGATGGGTTTGTGAGGATTATAATGGTTTGATTGGTTGATACTATTTTTTTTTTAATTTTTGGTATTTCCATTTCATTAAAAGTGATCTGAAGAGGGGTGTGGATATCGCCCAAAAGTGCTTATCTTTATAATAAAGTTTTATCGCATTTTAGCTGTGGCGACTCTGTGAGTTTTTTTGCTATACTGTATGTATGTATATATATATATATATATATATATATATATATATATATATATATATATATATATATATATATATATATATATATATATATATATATATATATCTATATATGTATATATCTATATATATATATATGTATGGGATCCCTTCACATGGTCGACTCTTCAGAAAGTCGACTTTCATATGGCGGAAACCATATGATTGACTTTCAAAAATCGACCATGGGAAACCGCTATCTCTGTACAGTGCAGAATGGGAAAATTTCCGTGTTCCGCACTGTAGTGCGATCTCTGAGTTGGTATATTTAAGTTACAGGGGGTGTGGGGGGTGGACCTCCCAGGGGGGTACAGGGGGGCAGAGCCCCCTGCTAACAGTTTAAGGTAAGTGTTTGTTGTGTTTTATGTGTTTATTTTACGTGGTCAGCTTTTCAAAAGTCGATCATATGGTCTTGGCCACATGAAAGTCGATTTTCTGAAAAGTCGACCATGTAAAGTAGACCCTATATATATGTATATATATATATATATATATATATATTTATATATATATATATATATATATATATATATATATATATATATATATATATATTGAAATGTAATTTTAGAAATTTTATGCATTACTACTTCTACAACTGAAAACATTGATAAATGTGCCTTACAAGAGAGAAGAGTCCAACAGTAATTGTGTTGGGGGGATGGTCAATCTTATTGATTCTGAGATATTTCTTATTGGAAAGATAGAGCATTGTTCTCTTGTCTTTCTGTCATTTGCATTGTGATGCTTATTAATCTTCTTTTCACTGCCTTCCTCTTTCTCCAGGGACATCATAATTACCATATCAAAGGTCACCTGCACATGGTAAGCACAGACTTTCTTTGATTAGTAATAATAATTACTTAGATGTAAGTCTGAAGAAAGAGTGAAAAGTATTCCTTTGCCATGTGAAATTGTTTAACATAAGTGTGTAGAACCAAGTCTGGATCACTTGTACTACCTATTTCTCTTTTGCTTGTGTTTATTGCTTATTATCACCAGTGATCCTGATATTGGCAGTGCAGAACCTGTACCACCTGATGTCAGAGTATTGTTAACCTCTGATGATATTGATGGTGATGATATAGAGGCCAGTCAGTGGATGGAGAATTTCTGTCTGACACTGTGGTTGTGGACAACACATCCACTGGCCTTATTTAAGACACATTCAGTATGCCTACACATATGCATTTACTCCGACATCAGCTGTAGGACTGGTTGAGGGTGATATGGTTGATCTCGGTAGTGTGGTTACTTCAGCTGGTTTGAGTCTGCCTATAGCCATTATGAGGGTGTGGCACCACAAAGGAGGGTTTCTAGAGGTGCTCAAAGGAGGCCTGCTATCCACACTTGTCCTGATACTGGTGTGTCATTAAGTGCCACAAGACATATGTATAGGGCTGTCATACAGGCACAGACATGTTTTACAAAGGCCTTGGAAGAGATTATGCAAGTCTCAAATATGGCACATTTTGACATGAGTAACTGCCACAACTGTGTGGATGACTCATTGGATTGGAAGAGCAACACACTGGATGGGGTAGTGTCTCTGATGGGATATCTGCTGAGGAGGACCAGTATCCAAATGTCTATAGAGCTGCAACATCTTCTGGTGTTAGCCAACGTGGCCAGGTAAGATCCCACTCATGTAGTGGCACTTCTTCCACTGCTCCAACAGTGATTGAGTTGCCCACCCCCAAATGTGGTAGACTGTGGAGTTGTGAGCCTGGATATATAGTCAAGAAGAGAACTTGTCTAGCTGACATCATTCATGTTCAGGTAGCACCCCCACTTTGAAACTGGGGTCATGGATGTGACAGTGCAACTCCTGGCAGAGGCAGTTTGCATGATCAGGTGGAACGACTCTAAACTGACAACTCTTCCATGAATGGATCAGACCTGTCCAACATCACAGGAAGTAGTTCTAGCACAGAGCTTGATTGTTTTCATGCAGACATACACATGTTTTGCAAAAACTGCCTGTACTGACCCACACACATGCAAGCTAAGAAAACAATGTTGATTGGGTGATATCGCCAGTTAGTGGCCCCAGGATAGTTCTTACTTTACTAAATGCTGTGTCTTTCTTACTCACATACGCTCTCACTACTTTGGTATCAGCTTTGGACTACCTGTTAAAGCTGCGATGTGTGCCATATGTATGAATCATGATAACTGCCTGGGCTCCCTACATGGACATTGAGGATGATCCCTCTGGTATTAAAGGCAACCTGACAGTTGACTATGTGGAACCCCTTCCTGTTAATGTATGCCCTTTCCTGTTCATCAGCTGGTGCTTTTATTTATATGTGAGTGCAGTCTATGGTCCCCAAGACTTCAGGGATATTTGCTACAGAAAAAAAAATCCTGCATTGGTTTTACTCTCTCTTCTGGTGTGCATGGAAAATAGATATACACTTTTGCATGTTGTAGCATAGCATTCAGACACTGGTGAAATATTCTGGAACCTGAGGCCTATGGCACACTTAGTATATCCCCTGTGGGTCCTTGGAATTTACCAGTAGCTAATATCTTTAGCATTATACATAACTTAGTTTCAAATGTTAAAGTTTTTCCTTGATTTCCCCTGGGTCTGTGGTGGGGGATGCTGAGGTTGCAGAAATCCTGTAGTATTTCCCTATCAACCCTGTGTCACTCTACTATTTCAATCTTACGCAGTCCATGATATGTTACTTGGGGTGTATAGTAGCAGCATCCACAGCATATATTTGAGCCTGTTGCACATACACATGCAATAGAGCAGCAGCTCTAACATTGTTTTTTAAGCTGTATTCTGATGTTGGTGTTCATGGCACAGGGCTACACCATTTCTACATGATTAGTTTGTAGCTTCCTGAATGGTTCTGCCTTCTTGTGTTGGTTCATTAGCATGTAATTCAGCTGATTATGCTTTCATTAGCATAATCTGTTGCGTTATCTTTTGTGGTGTGTAGAGTTGTTTAATGAATACAAAACAGCAAACTATAGCAGTACAAAAATTAATTGTTTAAGAATCTGGCCTAATTTATTTATTCTTGCATAAAATATATTCGTCACCAATTAATTGTCCACATAACTTCATTATTGTTCATTGCAGTTGAAATTTGCTTTTTTTGCATCTTTGACAACTTAAATGGGTTTTGCTTTCATATTTTGTCCTCAAAGAAAAAAAAAAACAACTGTGCAGGTATAGTTGGCCAGAATATTTGAATTTTAATATTTTACATTTTTGCTGCCAAAACATAAATGAGTCATCATATTATCTTAAGAAGAAATGCATTTCTTAATTAAAAATTGGATTGTTTGCATTTTGGTTTAACACTGAATATTACCATTCAATAGTTCTATAAAGGAATAAATGTTGTTAACCTGGTTGTTAAAATTTAGAATCTTGGTCTTTGAAGCTTTGCACATGTGGTGTTATAATTAATGCTTAGGAGCTGAACAGCAACAACAGTCAGTGAAATGATCATAGAGAAATCTCCCTAGGATATTGGTAATGATAAAAAAGTGAAACATGTCTTTGATGGGATTACTATACTTGTCTCTAAGGGTTTAATGAAAAGAGTCTGACACTAAAATTTGCAAGAATTAATAACAAGGTTATTTGCTTTATAAAAAGTAAATAAATCCAATTAAAAATAAGTCTAAAAAACAGTAACAGTTTCAGTAATGTTGCAGTTTTAAGTTCAAACTTCTGATTGCTGTTTTAGAACCTATCGGTATGTTTCTTGTTTTCATATGTGCTTTCCTTTCCTGAAATCTATGGTCAAATTTCATTCAGTAAATAAAAATGCTTTCTTGGTCTTCGATGAGTAAGGACCCATCACTTCTACCTGTTATAAACACAAAGTATAACAAAAAGCTTTCTTTCTGTCTCCTACTGCTACATTGTGCATAATGCAGATATACATATAGCATCTGTTTCAAATACACGAGTCATTTAAACTTTCTAACAGCACAAATGTAAATTTAGAAAGAAATCAGCTATCAAGATAGCAAAAGGAAAAGAAAATAAAAAAAGGGAAGTAGGGAAAATGATGAATAACGATTCTGTGTATTAAAAAGTCCTCTTCCTGAACCGCTGTAGGCTACATTATAATTAGGACAGTATGCTGTTACATTTGGGATGCATTGCATGTTGCAGGCCTTGTCTCACATGAGGAAGGCAGCAGCTGTATCATGGAAAGAAACACTTTGTTGAGGTTCTCCAGGTCTAATTAAAGGCATTTTAAATTACTAAAATTCATACCACATGTTCTTCGTTTATCCCGCTGAGATATAACCCAGATTTCTCACATTTATAATGTGGTATGGAAGACTTAGCAATGCATACTACAGGAAACAGATCTTTATTTGTGTAGTATAAGCCACACCAAAAGAGATGGACTATTCTATACTCCTCTAGGGTCAGAGGTTAGGTTATAGATTATGTAAGCTCTTTGCAAGGAAATGATGTTACAACAGAATCATTATATTAAAAGTAGTACTAGAGATAAAACATACAGAAACATTTGCAAATTATTTTGACTTATGTGCCCTCATTTAGTTTGCCATTGGCTTTTAGACTCTGAAGATGCTGTTTTGTTTTAATTATTTTTATTTTTTTGAATCAAGCTGCTAGTTCTGGTCTCCTCAAATATATTATCATGCAGTATATGTTAGGAAAAAAAGCTCATTATCAGAAGTGTGACACCTATTAAAGCAATTCATAAAGTCCTAAACTGTGATTCCTAAAAAATGATAGGCCTGGACCTTACTATCTCCAGTATATAAATACTAACTTAAAGAGGCACAACAATGTTAAACTTTGTATATATATATATATATATATATATGTGTGTGTGTGTGTGTGTGTGTGTGTGTGTGTGTGTGTGTGTGTGTGTGTGTGTGTACATATATTCCCTCTGATCTCCATTAAAGCTTTACTATTCTAAAGATCACAGTTAAGGTCCTTGAGATTTCAACAGGCACCTGATATAAAAGTATGACTGGCCCAGAAGATATGCAGCTTTTAGATACAGGTTAATATGCCCCATAAAATGGGTAAAGCAATAAAAACCCTGTTATTCTTATTGTATGTGTTTTGTGATTAACGTATATCAAGTGCATGCCTCTGACAGTATGTAGTAGTGTTCTGCTCATTACCTTTATCTTCCGAACTGGTGAAGTAAGTCCAAACAACCTTTTTTTGTATTCCTGTTATCATTACTTTCCCCCTAAAACCTGCTAGCCATCAACCTTCAGTTGATTGATCAGCAAACAGATATTAGTGGTGTCTGGTGTGTCAACAAAAAAACAGCCACAGAAGTTGACATCAGGCAAAGGTAGGTAGAATTAAGCATTGGCAAGAATGCTATGTCTACAGTCAGGTATAGTACAGTGATTGTATGTAACAGAGCTGGTAGATGATGCAATTTTATTATATAATGAATGATACTTCTATATGGTCACATAAAGTAAACTGGTCAGCAGGATATGTGATGTTGTCATAGTTAAGTAATAGGCTAGATGCCCTTGACAACCATTTTAAGAGAAGCCAATTTTCCTTACAAAGGGGAAAATCAAACCCTGGACCTTATGCCTGTGAGATAAATACCTTAACCATTACACTAAACCCCACACTTTATTTAAAAAGGCTTTCTAATATACTTTCATAGTTCCACTCAGTATCATGCATTCAGAGAAAGGATGAACTATGATAGTGATCTGTAGATAGCGCCTTATTGGTTTCAGTTAATTTAGGCTGCATTTTGTAATCACATTATTGTTTTCAATAAAGTTTCAGCAATGTTTTGCAAGATTTTTTTTTTATTAATGTCAAAAATGTCACCTTAAACAGATAATAAAATGTATTGATTTCCTTGTATGATACTACTGGCTGTAATTTGGAAATTGCATGCAAAAGCTGAGAGAAGTACTTGGGATGATATAGATGCATTCAGAACCCCTTGTTGATATTCTGGCTTTATCATACACTAGAGTATGTTATTCCTAGGAGCAGAAAGACTGAATGCATTATTGCATGCTGCACCCTTTTCTCTATTCCCTATATTAGAAAAAAAAAACTTAGCAACCTTCCAGCCATCTTTGAGGGACCTAGTCCTCTGTTTGACAGTCATTTGGCTTACCTGTGCCACAATGCTCTACTGACCTTAACAACAAGTGTCTAGTACCAGAGGGATATGTAAAGGATAGGTAAGGACACTGAAAAATAACCTAGACAATGATTGAATTCTGTTAGTGCTTCCAGATCTTCAAATAATTGCATGATTGCTGAAAATGATTTTCTTACAACATTATCATATTCTTTCTCCCTGTTTAGAATTGATTAATTGGATTCTTTCCTCATTTTCTGCTTTTTATCCACTATCTGTCTTACCACAAAAATCGGGTTAGTTACACTGCGCCTTTATCTGAACTACTCTTGTCCCATATTGCTTTGTTTATCTATTTATCAATCAACCTCTCTAGCAGGAGTTTAATACTATTGTTCTATCCACAGTTGTGAATATCCTGTTTGTTCTTGTACAATGGAAGGTGGTAGGAAAGTCTTGGTGCCCTTAAAAATATAATACTTCAATGTCAGGAGGAAAGGAATCAGAAATGAACAGGCTGCTAGGCATGATTCTTATATGACAACTTCATGAAAACACCATACAATTAAGAAAAACAATATATAGTTGTTGAAACCAGCTCTGATATTTTACAAAATCCAGTAGATAAATAAAAGTTTAACTTGAATGCTGTCAATCAAATTTTAAAAATAGTCATTGTACTCCTAAAATATGATGCCAGAACTGACAACTGCATCTGAGGAAATTTGTCAGTTCTGGATTTACTTTACAAATACCCATGAAGATCAGTTGATAAGGTGAGTTCCTCAAATAACTTATGCTTTTTCTTTTGTGACAGAAAATGGTGGTGGATTGGCCACTTCTCAATATCCTAAATTCAGTTAGTGGACACTGGGAAACTTATTACACCACTGATATTTTCTACTTCTTTGGCTGTAACACAGCACAGTGTAAGTCTACTGGGGGGATATGTTAACTGTTAACTAGTACATGTTTAACAGTAAGCTAATTTTCATTTATGCAACTTGATTTTCATCAACATTCTTTGATGATTGACATTATCCAGTTATTTTAGCCATACATCAACTATATGGGCAGATTTCTGTGTCCCAGGGAAATATACTGACACTGAAAGGAGAGGACTGAGCAAGAGATAGAGAAATATAATTGGAAGGAAAAGAACATTGCACCATATGTGGGTCTCCTCACTCTCTGATTGCGGACAGTCTGACTGTGAGTAAGCCAGACAGTGTAGACAGGTCACGCCCAAAAGGTTCACTTCTTTTTGCTCTTGATGATCTGATCTAGTTAACATATGAGCACTATCAATAAGGAAGAGTTTGAACATTACATGGTGTATGTTTCTTGAAGGAATGCAATGCTACTCAGGCAGGTAGATATATTATGGGTGCCAACACATTGGGGCAAGCTAGGGTATGTGCTGCAGCTGTGAAATACTGCTCTGCAGTGAATGCCCCTGTAAAATATACAAATAAGTTTGTCCATCAATCCAGCCTATCAACTGATCATAGTCATACCTCTCAACTATATAGATTTTCACAGAATGTCCAGATTTTTGCCTTGTATTTCTGGTCCATTTTTCAGAAAATTGTGGCTTTCTGGCAAATTAGTGGCAAATAATTAAAGACTGAAGTTAGAAAATAATGACAGACATTTGAGTTTTAGACTTTATACCCTTCAGAAAATTCATGCTAATGCAAAGCCTGTTATTCTATCAACTTTCTAAGTTTGTAAGAGCAATATTTAAAAATTGTCCCTAATTGTACCACTTTTTTCATGGCTTTGTCCAGATTTCTTATTCTAAGAGGTTGAGAGGTATGATCATAGTAACAGGATCTGAGTAGCCAAGTAAGCCAATCCATGTCCTTATTACAATGCAGTTTCAGCTCATGTCTGTACTGTTCATAGGTTCATAGGTTCATACTAGACTATCTGCCCTAGGGCATTTATAAGCCTAGCCAGAGTGTGTTTGGCTTTCGCCACCCATTTTAAATTAATTTTACTATGCCCTTTTTTAAGGTTAGTATACTGTGCCTCTGTCTAACAGTGACACAGAAGTGATACCCGCGGTAAACCTACGATCTCCCATCCACTCATCAAGATTCCTCTTGAAGAGAGTCAATGAGGGACTCTGCCTAACCTGGAATGGGATTTTATTCCAGATTGAAGGGAGCCTCTGGGTTATGAATCTGTCCCTCCAGCATGTCCTATTTATTTCAGTGCTGAGGTTCAAGTCTCTCGAGTGTGTGGCTCGATGGGATTTGGATTTTCTGAGGTGCAGCATGTTCATTAATTCCGGGTTGGACATGGCTTTATACGTCAGGCACAGATCACCTCTGAGCAGGCGGTATGCCACTGAGTAGAGCTGAAGTTTCTTTAACCAGGCAGTATATGGCATCTGTTTGAGCCCTTTGATCCTCTTGGTGAGGTACTTTTGGGGTCTTTCCAGTTGCTGCAGGTCTCTGGTCATCCCAAAAGGGGCATTGTACTCAATTATGGGCCTGATGAGGGATGAGTAAAGAGGCACGATGACCTCCCCTGATCTAGATGTGAATCCCTTCATGATTAGGTGGGCTATATAAAATGTTTTTCTAACCACTTTGGCCACATGGTTGTCAAATGAGAGATTGCTATCAACTTGGGTCCCCAGGTCCCTAATTACTTCTTCTGTACTTAATGGATTACCACCTATGTGGTAATTTGTGGGCACTTTGTTTTTGCCAAAGGGGATGACTATACACTTTTTGGCATTTAGCTTGAGGCCATGGCTCTGGCACCAGTTGTCTGTTTCTATGAGGCCCTTTTGGAGGATGCTTGTGTCGGCTGGAGAGTCGATTATGGCGCCCAGTTTGCAGTCATCTGTGAACTTGGTCAGCCACAGTCCTTCCGTGTTGGCCTGTACCTCCAAGAAATATATACCGAACAAGAGAGGTCCCAGGACTGAGCCTTGTGGGATGCCACTTGTAACTGGTTTGGAGTCTGACATGGCTCCAGCAATTCTAACCATGTGGGTTCTGTCCTTGAGCCAGTTTGCAACCCATCTGTTATTATTTTGGGTAACATATATCTGTATATAATATTACGGATTCATATTACTTCCCCAAAAAACATTTAATAAATGCAAAAAAAAAAATAATGATGTGACCTTCATAGTTGAAGTTGCTAGTGTTAATGTATTCCACATTTCGTCAGTGTGTTCCACACTGTGTGAGTCTTTTGCATTTTACACATGTTTGAATGGCTGGTATGGCCATTGGTAGAAGAAAGGAAATGGCAGCTTGAGATTA
The DNA here is from genome assembly GCF_019279795.1 of Protopterus annectens. Classification (NCBI taxonomy): domain Eukaryota; kingdom Metazoa; phylum Chordata; order Ceratodontiformes; family Protopteridae; genus Protopterus; species Protopterus annectens. The sequence continues at coordinate 644,319,038 of NC_056734.1, read as the reverse complement.
ATTATATTATAATGATCATTCCTGAAGCTTGGTGGGGTTGTGTAGACAAAACTTAGTGTATGAAGGCTCCAAATGGAAGCATATTAAAGTAATCAGATTTTTTTTGCACTATTTTTTTTTTTTTTATTTTACATTTGTTGTCCGGGCTAGTCTAACTGGATATATGCCCATTTTCAGTAGAGGCCTGAGGAGAAAAGTTCCAAGAAAAAATGTTATACATAGAGTCAAAAAACTGAAAAATATAATTACATAAGTATGTAATTGATTAACATATGTTGTAGCAGCAGTTATAAGGTTACACATAGGAAGACATTTTGTTATTGGACATTTGTATCACAAGAAAACATTTTATGTACATGAATTTACACAGCACAGTAAGGAGGTACAAAAATGTGTTCCAACAAAGCTAGCAGACAAGAGAAAAGTATCAGAAAAAATGTTTTTAGTTGAGAAAGCGTTAAGATAAGGAGAGAATAGTATCAGTCAGGACTGGAACAAGGGCAGAGCCATTGGGCTTTTATGAAGATTCATAATTGGTTCTTGAAAAGATGGGTGGATGTAAGGGATGTTAGTTCGCTTGGAAGTTTGTTCCAAGTATTACCAACAGAGTTAGAGAACAGGCAGTCCCTTTTGTTGTTGGATTTTATGGTGTCTACTTGTAACTTCCTAGTGGATCTTAGGGTTGGAAGATGTTTATAGGTATTGAAGAGGTTACAGAGTATGGGAGTATTTGTGGGATAATGTAAGATCTTGTGGATAAAAATGAGTTGCTGGAAAAATAGCTGGTTTTGTACTTCCAGCCATCCTAGAAGTTTAAGATTTTAGCAATGGAGGGTTCGAAATGGGGCTCTGGTGGCAAATCTGGCTATGTTGTTATAAGAGGTTGCTAGTTTATTCAGATTGCTTTTGGATAGGTTAGTATAGTTAGGGGAGGCATAGAGAAGGGTGAAAATTAGGTGGGTTTGGGCAATAGTTATCTTGGCTGAGGCTGTGAGAAAGGGCTTGATTCCATAAAGGAATCCAATTTTTCTATTAACTGATTTAATAGTTAAATTAATGTGTGTGTCAGAGTTAAAATTATTATCTATTGTTACACACAGGAGTTTAGTGGTAGTGTCAGGAGCAATTTCTATACCATTATTTGATGTAACTATGAAATTGATGGGGGGGGGGACTTCTGTGTGGAAGTAAACAATAATAATTTTGTTTTTTTTTTTTTTGGGTTAAGGAGGAGACATCGTTGATGGAACCATTTTTCCACTAAGCTAAAGACTTTTTGTGTACTGGTTTGGAGTTCTGCCAGAGAGGATGTGGCACAGATTGGTGTTGAATCGTCGGCATATTGTATGCAGGTAGTTTGGGGAAGGGAGGTTTTCAGATCATTAATGAAAAAAGTGAAAAGGAGTGGTCCCAGAATAGATCCTTGTGGGACCCCAAGGGTGATCGGGAGTTGGGAGGATAAGTCATTGTCCCACAGGATGGCTTCTTTTTTATTTCCCAGGTAGGATTGGAACCATTTTACTACTTGAGAATCAAGGGAAAATGATTTAAGTATATCTGACAATAGTTGGTGGTTAACCATATGAAAGGCCTTAGAGAGGTGTATATAGAGAGCAGAAGTAAGTAGGTTAGTATTCCAATTTTTATTAATGCAGTCAGTAAAGGATAGGAGTCCAGTTGTACTACTATGGAATGGCCTGAAGCCATGTTGGCAGTCCACTAGTAGGTTATTTTGGAGGAGATGATGCAGTAGTTGAGGGTGGATACATCTCTCCATAATTTTTGCTAAGGGAGAGAGAAGGGCTATGGGGCAGAAGTTTGAGAGTTCATTTGAGTTACCTCCTTATGCAAAGGGATAATACGTGAGACTTTCCAGATGGATGGGATGTAGGATTCAGTAATGGTTCTGTTTATTAAGATGGAAATATGGTAGGCAATTCTCCAGCTGTGGTATTCAGCTGGGCTGAGGTCAGCTGATGGTGTACATGCAAGTTCAAGAAGTAGGGAGTGTATGAGAGACGGAATAGGCTGGAGATTAAATGTCTGGGACAAAATGGTTAGTGAGGGTGACTCTGTGTGGTGGTAATAGGTGGTAAGGTATTTTCTAGTGATTGCACAGTTTCAGAGAAAAATTTATTAAAAGTGTCAGCAATTTCCATCAGTAAACCAGATAGATTGGTGAGCATTGATTACAATACACCCTATCCACTGCACAATTCACTTGCATTATTTTTATTTATTTTTATAGCAATCAACATGGAAGTAGAGTAGTCTATAGCACCAAGTGGAAACACATTACTATGGTATATAGAAATGCTTGTAGTCTTAGGTATGTTTTGTAGCAGAATACTATTTTGTTATGAGATGGAAGTTTTATAAGGAAATATTAAAGTGTGACAGCGTTATAAACTTACCTTTAGTTTATGTGCCTTTACTGCCAGTTTAACATTTTATATTATATTCATTTTTCTTGTATGTGCTATGATGAACTTATCTTCAGTACTCAGAGTACAGTAATGGCCTAAATATTTATTTACTGAGTTGCCATTGCATCTCAAGTAAAAAAATATATATTTATTTCTCCTGAATGTAGATGTTTTGTTACTAGACTTATGTACTTTCTCATCTGCAGTAAGCTGCATTACAAAAATATAAAGACTGGGATTCAATAATGCCTACAGTAAGTGTACACTGTTGTGGGTGCATAGACAACACAGACATAACTCACACCTTCTTCCTCCTAATTTTAGTTTTCCTACTGATATTCTTGCAGCTTTAAATATTGACAGGGATTCATAAAGGTTACCACAAAGTGTAGACTACATGTACACTTAGTATTATCTTTCTGAGTGACTAAAAAGCAGAAAAATGTGATAAGAAATTTGTTGAATACATATAGTGTACACTTAGTGTAGGCTTTATTGAATCTGGTACAAAGTTGTGCTGGTGTCTTTCCAGCTGGAATGACCAGTGAAGTTCATTTTGTATCTGAGGGTCATGATACAACATTGTGAGAAATTTGCTATAGTGCTTTGTACTTTTACAAAAAAATGGTCCTTTATATCAGGCACCAACAGTAGTCTCAAGTATCCCTTTGGATGCACTTATATTGCAATTAATTTCATGAACAAATGTATATTTGACAGCCATTTTATTTTTCAAGATTCATTACTATGAGTCCCAGAATAATGAGACCAAATAATTGAAACTGCGGACTTAATGGACTTATATGTTTTTGGAGTTTTCCTTTTTCTATGAGGTATGGCAATCTTGGAGTTGTATACATAATTTGGGGAAGTATGTGTGTTTGTCTTCCCACCAATAGCTGAATGAAGCTCCATAGTTCAGTTGTATGTCCAAAAGATCAGTTTCCCATGTTTTAATTCTATTTTTATCCCATGCTAAAGGTTTTCAATAAATATAGGCTTTAAAGAAATTCCAAACCAAAACTTCATTACTATTATGCATGATATTTATTTTCATAAAGAAATCAATTTCTTAAAAAATATATTTAAAATCTTTAGAATTTACTAGTTTTGAAGGAATTCTATGAATGTGTGGAAGAATCTTAAGGTTAATAGAGAGCTTACATATTAGTGAGAGGGGACATAGAATTATTTTAAATTCACACAAAACTGACATTAAATTTTATGTAATAAATAATTTATCAATTCTTGTTTGAGTAACAAAAATAGTGATTGAGACAAAATACATATAGGGAATCTTTATTTTAAAACGATACATATCTTTCAGATTCAAACTCTCAACCCATTTTAAGAGCTTTAGCAGTAGAGGTTAGCTTAAGGGTTTTTATAGAAGTTGTTTCTTTCTTATGTAGACTATTGAAGCCACCACCTAATATTAAAATAGAAATTACCCATGGGATTTCTAGCAAGTTTGGCACCCATTCATGGAAACCAAAAAGTATTAGCTAAAGTCCAAACTGTATTATTGTAAAGTATAGTAACTAAAGATAATAATCCATTTTTATTGTCATATTTATATAGATTTTTTTGTATTACTATATTCTTTTTTTCATAGACTCATAGTTCTTCTTTTTTACCATGTAATAATCTGTTTTTATTGTCACATTTATATAGATTTTTTTTGTATTACTATATTCTTTTTTTCATAGACTCATAGTTCTTTTTTACCATGTTTAGTACAGTGTACTAATAGTACTGCGGTGGTGGTACTGTGGTAGCATTGTCGCCTCAGAGTTAGATGTTGCCCGTTCGATTCTCAATTAGAGCGTCTTCTGTGTGGCGACATGCATGAATGGGCGTTCCTTCATTGAAGGTTGTGCGTTAGGCCCGGCAAGCCAGTACGTAAATATCTACTGCCAATCATTAGCGGACCGGAGTTCCGCTGTGGCGACCCCTAACCGGGATAAGTCGAAAGACACAAACAAGTACAGTGTGCTAATGTTTCATACTGATTGGGTTTCCATAAATCCCTATATTAATGATTAAAGAGTGTTTCTTCTAAGAATTAGATGTTAGGTTTAAGCATAGCACAATATTTTATAAGAGAGCTTCTTTTCATTTTATTATTGATGATATTGACATTCAGAAATAAAACTGTCAAATCCATTTAATTTTAAATAAAATGGGATGCAATGAGAATTGTTGGAACATTCCCCGGGATTCATGAACCTTGCGCCAGGCGCACGCATGGCGTAGGTGCCCGAACGCCAGACATGGCCGCCGAGCGATTCAGGTACGATCCAATCCCACGTGCACCACCGGCGTATGCCTGAGTTGCGCCGCCTCTGGCGTAGGTATGTTAAACACCCCATGTGTGGTGTTGCACCATGCAAATGAAGGCAAATAGCGATTCACGAAGTGGCGCAGGCGTAGCATAACGGCACAGCAATGTAAACCAAAAAAAAATGGTTTACAGTCATCCAAACATGACATAGGAGTAACGGAAGGCTGCCAACGTCAGGTGTCATACTGGTGCAACATGCCAATGGGGAAAGACACTGAGAATGTCAAAGGAAAACATGCAGAAAACGTAAATAACGACATAAATGGTATGTATGCAAAAACCACAGCAGAACCCCAGGACATGTCCGCGGAAGGTGCGGAACAATGAAGTAATATGACAATGTCATAAAAGAGCAGTATAAGACACATCAGCATCACAGCCACAATACACCATAGTATGCATGGAAAGCCACAACCACAGCGCAAGGGTTGCCAAGGAGTGGCGGTGGTGTCCGGCGCTGTAACCATGTATTAGTAGTCAATGCCATGCAAATGAGGCAGATAATACTGAATCGCAAAACCCCCGCTGGCATAAGGCTGCACCAAATGGCGCAGCGGTAATACACCGAGGAGTGGCCTAGAGGGAATACATGTCAATCGCAGAGGGGTGTGCCACTGTAGGAGGAAGTACATTGGAGCCCAGCAAACAGGGGCTGTACAATGCACATCACAGCATCAGCACCGGCGTGTGAAGAAATAGATGCGCTGAGAGTACAGAATGCGCGCACAGATGCATGTGTACGAGGATGACTATGTTCCCCAACCCAGTCATGTGACGGCTGTCCCGTCAACAACCACGGATGCAGGAAGGTGATGCGGAGAATATGATGAAATGCGGAAGCAGTGTAATTGGAGTCGTAATGAGCAATCAACACCAATCAACCCACGAAGGGCAATCGGCGGCAGCTGACAACTCTGCATGCAGAATCCCACAAAACAGGAAAGGGGAGGCATATGAATGCAAAGAAAGTAGGGGATGTAGCAGAATTGCAAAGAGCGAAGAACTGATACAGCACAGCCAAGTAGAGAGGTAGCATAACGGCGGCAGACAAAATGCATGAGATGCCATGTGCCTGCAGGATGCACTCCAGGAAATCTTAGGTGCAACCTGCAGAAACAGTAAATTAAGGTGTAAAGCTAAACCAATGCAGGCAAGTGTAATGTAACACCAAAGGCAACAGCGTTGCAGTGCCAACGGTAAAACACGGAAGATAACACACAGATACGGCAGCACAGACACACCCAATGACATCACCGGGTGTAGAGCACAACACTATAAAGTGTGAATGCACACAACACACAGCGTATTCCCGAACGCCGCACTTTAGGGTGTAAACACACGGGGAACTTTTAAAATGTATATGTTGGGTGCTGCCGTGGCCGTGATGCATCGGTATGTGTTAGAGACAGACGGAGTTGCGGAGCAGGGTGCCAACAACTACCGTAGGCCTCAGAGGAGAAGGAGAGTGTTCAGACCAAGGGCGACCTACCAGGGGCTGCAAGACCTGGAAATAGTAGAGCGTTACAGGGTGGACAGGGACACGTTACAGCAAATAGTGGAGCTGTGCCGGCCATGCCTGAGAACAAGAGACAACAGAGGGGAGCCCATCCCAGTGGACACAAAGGTATGTGTAAGCTTGCGAATACTGGCAACAGGTACCTTTCAAAGGCCAACCGGGGATATAATGGGCATCTCACAGGCATCAGCATCCAGGGTACTACACCAGTTTCTGGATGCCATGTTACGACATGCCCATGAGTATATATCCTTCCCCAGATCTCAGGAGGAGTTGGCTAGCAATATGCGCCACTTCCACAGTGTGGCACAATACCCGGAGGTACTGGGTGCGATAGACTGTACGCACATAGAAATCAAGTCACCACCCGGGGAGCAGGGTAGGCGCTACATAAACCGCAAGGGATTCCCCTCCATCAATTGCCAGGTCGTGTGCAATGCGCAGGGCATTATCATGGATGTGTGTGCTGGCAGCCCTGGAAGCTACCACGACTCCCATATCTGGCATGCCTCACAGTTGTATCAGGTATTTGCCAGGGGGGACATCACACAAGGTCACCTTGTGGGGGATGCTGGCTATGCACTGGAGCCGTGGATGATGACACCCATCAGAAATGCACACACACACATGCAAGAACGCCATAATGAGGCACACGCACAAACCAGAATAATCATAGAGCGTGTGTTTGGGATGTTGAAATCACGGTTCCGGTGCTTGGATATATCCGGTGGAGCCTTGCAGTACTCTCCAGGCACATGTGCCCACATATTCATAGTATGTGCTATGCTACATAATATGATCCTGCGGAAACAGCTGCTGCAGGGACATAATGGTGTAGGGCCACCAAGCCCGCCACAACTGCGAAGGCAAGCACAGGCACAGGGTGTTCAGCGCCATGAACACACTGTGCCAGCCCCAGTAGGCAGACGGAGGCGTACCCAATATGCCTATGCTTTGGCAAAGAGGGAACGTATAGCACATACTCTGACAGCATAGGCCCCATGGACTGACACCTCCCTACCTGCACACACAGTGAAATGGACGGCACACAAACATGGCCGCCCGTAATGTGTACTGTATGTGCGGTCCCATGTGTGACTCCAACATAGGTAGCACCCAAACACTGCACACCCAACAGCCAGCGGAGCATGGAACGCCAACACCTCAACCGCACACGGGTCCGACAGCAGATGGCGTAGCCGTATGCTGCCACGTTCGGCGCAAGGTGTCTACATATGTACATATGTGCATACACATATATGGAGATAGATATCATTACACACGTAGAAATATATGTACATATACACAGATATAATGTACAACAGGTTCAACAGGGAATCACAGGGATGCAAGGTTACAGAGAAGTAAGACGCGAAATCTCTACATAGTAAACATAGTGAACGACAACCCCACTATCCGGGAGGGTGGACAGAGCAGGGAACGCCACACATGGAAAGGTCAACCCTCCTAAATGCATATTCACAAGTCGGGATGATCGCCAGGCCACGATACAGTAACAGGACATGTGTGGGTAATATCCTTAGGATATGAGGGCGGAGGTAGACACCGCCGCCGGCGATGTGGTCAACGTAGGTACTGTGTGCAACCGTCCCTGCAAAAGCGGCAGTATGTGTGAGGTGAGGGTGTTGTGTGTTCTGCTGTGCGAGTGTAATGTGTGTGCCACTGTAAAATGTGTATGTAGGTGACATGTGATAGGCGGAGTGGAATTACATGTGTAGGCATACAGTATAGGAAGCACAGGCGTATGTACAGCAGTAGCCACAAAGTAGTACTGACAGCTCCTCACTGGCTAGGCGCCTGGTGACGTAAAACGATGCAAAGCGAAAATGTCCCAGAATGTACCACAGGAGTATAGCCAACATGAGATGCAAAGGACGCATGTGCAAACCATGACCGTATGTATGGTGCCGACATGTTAATTTCAACACCAAACATTGGCAACGTTACGCAGCAATAGTTATGTACCGCGGAAATACGCATGTGCTACCCCGGCACCGATCGTAGACGCGTATCATCCCGTAAACACCGCTGTGTGTTCTACGAGTGTTAAACAAGCAATCGCCACCCGAGTAGGTGGCAACCGGTAGCATACAGGCCATCCCAAGTACAGGACCACAATGACCGTAAATATCCATGACAAAATGCCAAGGGATAGTCGGCACGTACGAACAGCCGCAGATATACTACCGATGTGACGGAGGAATACATGCAGGAAGCACACAAGCAGGCGGTACCGACACCAGACGACATCAACAAAACCTACACTCCTAGAACAACAGACAGGTAACTTGCAGCTCCCCAGGCAGGGATGGAGCACACACACAAGCATACCGTGTATGTACAAATGCAAGACCCACAACCCGTACCCGTCACCCACAGCCGCCGATATACCCCATCGCACATATCAAAGGGATACAAGCCGAAATAGCAGCAAAAACATCCAGGCAGTCAATGACAGCGGCATACCCGCAACATCTCGCGTGGGAAACACTATCAGCAGCGGATGCATACCTGCATCCATTGTGTACAGGAACACAAGAGCTATGTTACACATCAGAATGCAAAACGCCATCGACAGACGCCGCCAGGACACGGACACCCACATGTCGAACATAATACCATACCCAACACACACAATCCACGGCTAACACCACAGCGAAATGTACCTGACGCCACACATAGCGGTCGCAGCCACACATAACATAACACAATACATACCATCCCCATGAAGGTAGTGCAAATAACCAACGCCCAGATGAGGAATGATCCATGCCCTAGTTCTGACGCGTACCGTACGAATGGAGGAGATGCATAGGTGATATGCGCATAAGTACACATCGAGGAACAGCTATTGGTGTGATGAACCCACATGCCACAGGTGACGACGGATATAAAGAAGACTCCCAGGATATTCAAACTGTATGTTCATACCAAACAAAGACTATGTTCCCACACGAGCCGTTCACTTGTTACTAGCGAGATTCTAATGGAATAGGGAAAGCAACACAGGAAAGGTATGTAGAACCCACGAGATGTACTGGTGTGTAACGCACGATATGTATGACGAATCTGCACTGTATGTGAACGGTGTTTGTAAGTAAAGATACCTGTCCATAAAGCAGAGAGTGGTGAAAGGTGGTTATGTAGTGGTAACCCGATGAGCATACCAACTACTGTGGACACCGTGTGCACAGCAGTGGGACATCATGTACACAGCCGGGATAACCCAAGGGCTGGCATAGGGATTTAAAACACAGAACAATGCCACCACCCATGCCGATGCTGGCAGTGGATGTCCGACAATGAAGTGCCACAGCAGGGGATAGGACATGTATGTATAGTGTCACAACACACATGTGTATGGGCATATATCATTGATGTCATATGTAATGTGTGCACGACGTGCACGTATGCCTCACAGTAGGGGTGACTATGTCAAGTATGTGTAATGTAAAGTTATCATGATGGATATGTTCACACATTATACACAGTATCACAGGCATAGCATGCATGATGGAGGTATGGCCTAGTGTTATGTACATTAACAGGATATGTATGGCCTGCACATATGGGAAAGAGTAGTAGCAGAATAGCCACCCAAAATGGAAGGAACAGCAAGTAACCATGTCCAAACGATCTGTAGCAGGTGCAATGTGTGCAACAATGACGTCTGGCAGGTCCATGTGTAAACACATGTGCAATGTACACAGTACTGTCACCCCCCCATGGTAGTGTCCACTGAACAGCAAAGGTGGATGTCAACTGCATGTCTACACAGTACTGCCGCTGTGGTGGTCCCATGTGTATGTGTCACCCTATCAGCAAGGGAGCTATCACATGACCAGTGCCACAGTGTGTCCCTGTGGTATGTGCACAGGACCTATGTTCTACAGCATGGTGTGTGTCTAGTCTGCGGAGGTGACACAGAAGCCCAGGCTAAGCAATGTGGCATGTGTGCACATATGCAGGAGTGCTTCATTCACCCCGCCCACTGCAAACGCCATGTAGGAGTACTACATGCATCAGTAATGCGGAGGACATGGCCCACGCCAGAGTAGAGGACAACCCTGTGTAAGTGGTATGCAGATGAGTACAGATGTGTTCCCCGTCTGTCATCTGCATATGTAAACTGTCTGAGCCTGGTATACATCACGGCATGACTATACCATGACATGTAAAGTTGTAGCCATTATGGAAGGTACACCACAAATGTGTTATTGTAACCCTGCCCGTGTGTAGATGTGTGTATGGCACAAGTACAAAGGCTACCAATGTCCCAGCAACACACATAGTCCAGATATGCGTGGCCCTGCAGATGTGTACCCACGCCACAGTGGAATATGGCAACCACCGCACCATATGGGGCATGTGTGTGTACAGCAACCATGTACAATGTGATATGCATGTATAGGGACAGTATCCATGTGATACCCAGTGGATGACTGTCGCTATGCAAAGGTGATGTGTATGCACCATGTGTGATGTATCTGACGCAATGACATCTACACGCTATATCTGCCACACCGACACCTGTATAGTTGTTAGCAGTATGATCTGGTGGAGCTAGAATGCTGCCAGGTATGTAGATGTGGGATATGTAGGCATGGACATTACTCCGTGACAGCATGTTGTGTATGTAAGCAAATAGTGAACATGAGGAGCCACATGACTGAGGACTGTGTAATGCCACATGTACCTTACATGTCGTAGGTAGCATGATATGCTTGCACCACTGTGTGACCTGTCCAGCAGTCACATAGCCTAACATCCTGAGACACAGGGTATGATGTGATGGTGGATGTGTACATTGCCACTACCAGAATGTGGAATGGTGCTGAAGGGCAATGTGGGGATAATGTCTGATCTGTTACCCTCTGTACCACACCAACCACCCATGCAATGGTATGACAGGTGGGCAGCATGTGGATGTGGTGTGCTGTGGCACACAGAGGCCCAACAAGGGTGCCAGTAAAGGCATGGAGGTCGTCAATGAGTGTGTGAAGCATGGATGTGAGGATGTGCCCCAGTGCCATACTGAATGGTCCAGTCATGGGTGTACGAATGCAGTCCCACACGTGCAATGCACTACCACCCATGTGTAGTGTGATAGATGCGGTGGTGGGGTGGTCAAGGTACACAACGTCCATGAATGGGCTAGCAGTTAATTCAGTGGGCTGCTGCAGAGACACATAACAACCAGGTTGGCAGGATATAACAGCTAGGGAGATTGGAGGTGACATTGGGACAGTGTCCTAGGACATAATGTGTGCATGGCAGTACCATGTATGTGTCCACAGGGACAATGCGATGTCCATCTATGGAATGGAACCCTGTAGTGAGTGAGAGTGTGTATTATCCCATTGGCTGGCATGTTGCCAACAACATCTCTGTTGGCAATGCCTGGGTGACTGTTGTATGCTACATTGAATGTGGATGTAGCCAAACAACACAGACATACCACCACACTGCGTGAGTGCCCACACTGCAAATGTATTGCGGTCATGTAGGGGCCCCAAAAGCTGGTTTTGGAAAAGTAAAAAAAGGGTGAA